>NC_134886.1:42309748-42332248 GCF_041734735.1 Babylonia areolata
TGAATCGGTTATTCACAAACCTGCTGCTCTTAATTAATTTTCGGTGGTAGCATAGGCCCATGCTTCGTTCACATCACATGGTGATCCCAGCGATTCTTGGATGCCGTTTTTTCTGTGCTTCTGTCACTGGGGAGATGGCGGTGAAAGCTATCTCTATTTTTTTGTTTAAAGAAAGAAAGGAAAAAAAAGACTGCTTCAGAAAAGATTATGCAAAATGGATTTACTTTTCCCTCTGGCTCCCGCGTCCACCAGCAGAAGGACAAAGTTTAAGGTAATGCGGAGAGAGAGAGGGGGGGCTGCGGGGAGAGAGAGAGAGAGGGAGAGAGAGAGAGAAGGGGGAGGTAAAGACAGAGAGAGAGGAAGGGAGAGAGTGAGACAGAGAGATGGAGAGTAAGAAGAGTGGGAGAATGAGAGAGAGAGGAAGAGAGTGAGAGAGAGAGAGAGAGAGAGAGAAAGAGAGACAGAGACAAGAATGAGAGAAAGAGAGAGAGAGCAAGCGAGAGAGAAAGAGAGAGACAGAGACAAAAGCAGAGAGAGAGAGAGAGAAAGATTGAGACAGAGAGAGTGAGACAAAGTGAGGCAGAGATAGTGAGAGAGAGAGAGAGAGAGAGAGAGAGAGAGAGAGAGAGAGAAAGAGTGAGAGATAGTGAGAGAGAAAAAGACAGTGAGAGAGAGAAACAGAAAGAGAGAGAGAGTGTGTGTGAGACAGAGTGAGACAGAGAGAGTGAGAGTAAGAAAGTGAAAGAGTGAGAGAGAGTGAGAAAGAGAGTGGGATAGTGAGTAAGAGAGAGAGAGAGAGAAAGAGAGAGAGGGAAAGTGCGAAATCTGACAGCAGGACTTTTTCTTCCTTCACACTCAAACCTTCTTTCTTTTTCCTTCATGTGCTTGTCGGTTTGGTGTTTCCTTATAAGCGCATGAACTTCTCCGTGTGTGTGTGTGTGTGTGTGTGTGTGTGTGTGTGTGTGTGCGTGTGTGTGTGTGTCTGTCTGTGTCTGTGTGTCTGTCTGTGTGTGTATGTACGCGCGCGCACACGCGTGTGTGTGTGTGCATGTGTGTGTGTGCGTGCGTGCGTGTGCGAGTGCATGCTTCGTTCACACAATAACGATTAAACCAATCTATTAAAAAAACAAAAATCAAACAACAACAAAACATCCCACAACAACCAGAACAACGACAACAACAACAAGAACGACAACCTGCCGGGAACCTTTCACACACACACACACACACACACACACACACACACACACACACACACACACACACGCACACACACTGACCCTTGGACTGCTTGGGGTGACGCTGGGAGCCCTTGCTGTGGACCGAGCCGTTGGTGGAGGAATCGCTGCTGGGGAGGAGGGGCCTCTTCTTGGGCTCTATGGGCACCTCCTCCTCCCCGACCACCAGGAACACCTTCTGCTGCTCCTTCAGCAGGCGGAACAGGTGACTGAACCCCTCCACCTGTCAGCAGCAAAGGTGATGGGTACATAGTTACCTCATGTTGGTTTTTCACAGAGACACAATCACTCAAACATCATCGTCCAGAGCGGGAGAAGGCCAGTGCACGAGTCAACATCGCGGTGCCCCGACGGTTCTCCACGAAGCTAAAGGACTAAGACAAGACAAGACAAGACAAGACAAGACAAGGCAAGACGACGGTTAACAATTATTTTAATGAAACTGTCAGAGTGTACACTTGCAAGATTTTAACTGAACGTCTCCACTAAAAAAAAAAAAAAAAAAAAAAAAAAAAAAAAAAAAGTAAAGATCCCAGCTCGAGCTTTTTCACGGAGTCTAGTGCTCGGCAAAGGAAGGCGAGGCCCAGTCCTCTCTCTCCGTTGTTTTAACCTTCACCGAGAGAGCTGTGGGTCCCAACCCTTTTCACTAGGTTCGCCACAGGAAGGCGGGGCCCAACCATTTTTTTTCTCGCCATTTTCACCTTCTCGAACGGAAGTCAGGTACCCATTTAAAAGTGCCGAGAGTGTGTGCAACAGGACGAGCTCTGTCACACACACACACACACACACACACGCACACACACACACACACACAATCACCAAACACCATCTCCCTACCTTCCCCCGCCCCACCCAACCCCATCAGCTGCCACCCCTTCACCATCTTTCTACCCCCTAGTCAGTTATCTCCGACCCCTCCACCACCCACCACACCCTTCCAAACCCTTCTTACCTCTTCACTTCGTCTCTGAACCACCACCACCACTACCCACACACCTGCATCATCACCCACCACTCGTAACCCCCAACCTAGCCAAACACCACAACCCCCTATCCACCCGAATCGCCACCCGCATCATCACCACCACCACCCCTCCCTCAGACCCCTAACCAAACACCACAACCCCCTATCCACCCGAATCGCCACCCGCATTATCACCACCACCACCCCTCCCTCAGACCCCTAACCAAACACCACAACCACCTATCCACCCGAATCCCCACCCGCATCATCACCACCACCCGTAACCCCCGACCCAAACCATGCTTAATCCTGTCCCTCAGACCCCTAGCCAAACAGCACAACCCCCCTATCCACCCGAATCCCCATCCCCGCATCATCACCACACCACCATCCCTCCCTCACCTTCACTCTGGGCTTGCTCTCTGTGAAGAGGGCCTGCACAGGAGGGTAGGGCACGTGCACCAGGATGTGCATGTCGGCCAGGAGATCCTCGTAGTTCTGCGTGGTGTTGGGCCCAAGGAACACCTTCTCCCGGCTCTCCCGGCACAGGTTGCTGACCACAGTCATCATGTAGGGCTTCTGGCGGGACTGGGGGATCCGCGTCTGTCGGGGAGTTTATAGTGTTTTGAAGGAGACTGACAGGCGCAACAGCCGAACGGTTAAAGCGTTGGACTTTCAATCTGAGGGTTCCGGGTTCGAATTTCGGTAAGGACGCCTAGTGGGTAAAGGGTGGAGATTTTTCCGATCTCCCAGGTCAACATATGTGTAGACCTGCTAGTGCCTGAACCCCCTTCGTGTGTATACGCAAGCAGAAGATCAAATACGCACGTTAAAGATCCTGTAATCCATGTCAGTGTTCAGTGGGTTATGGAAACAAGAACGTAACCAGCATGCACACCCCCGAAAACGAAGTATGGCTGCCAACATGGCGAGGTAAAAATGGTCATCCACGTAAAAGCCCACTCGTGTACATAGGAGTGAACATGGGAGTTGCAGCCCACGAACGAAGAAGAAGAAGAAGGAGAATGTCTTGGTTGAGACCCCCCGAAAACGGAGTATGGATGCCTACATGGCGTGGTTCTTCTTCTTCGTTCGTGGGCTGCGACTCCCACGCTCACTCGTGTGTACACAAGTGGGCTTTTACGTGTATAGCCGTTTTTAATCCGCCATGTAGGCAGCCATACTCCGTTTTCGGGGGTGAAGGGCGGGGTTTAAAACGGTCATAAACTCGTGTACATACGAGTGAACGTGGGATTTTCAGTCCACGAAGGAAGAAGAAGAAAGCGAAGAAGAAGAAAAAGAAGAAGTCTGGTTGATGACGACGATCATTGTTTAATGTCCCGTTACACACACATACTGGTGATTGTAGACATTTCGTTAGAGTATCGATTTTTTTTTCATTTGAGTGTTATCATTCAGGAGAGGAGGGTGTGTGTGTGTGTGTGGGGGGGGGGGGATGAATGGTGAGTTGGGGGAAAACTGGGTGGATGAAGGGTGGAATTTCAAATGAATATTTAAGTACAATAACAGAAAATTACTTAATGGACTTCGTAAAAGAGAAGTCGCTAAGGATACCAGCCAGAAGAGAATTGGTGTGATCAAGACGAGACAAAAATTGAAGTTATACGTTCATATATATAGCGTCTAATCAAACAAATTTTGCTCAGGCACTTTGCAATACAGTAGTTCCAATAAGAATGTATTACGACACGACACACCATCCTTCAAAACATACATGCCATTTAATCAAAGGCACGTTGTGACCAGATGTGTCTTGAGGCTGGTTTTAAAGCTGGAAATGAACTGGGAGTATCTCATTCTTCTTCTTCGTGGGCTGCAACTCCCACGTTCACTCGTATGTACTCGAAAGGGCTTTTACGTGTTTGACCGTTTTTAACCCTGCCATGTAGGCAGCTATACTCCGTTTTCGGGTGTGTGCATGCTGGATATGTTCTTGTTTCCATAACCCACCGAACGCTGACACGGATTACAGGATCTTTAACGTGCGTATTTGATCTTCTGTTTGCGTATGCAGACGAAGGGGGTTCAGGCACCAGCAGGTCTGCATATATGTTGACCTGGGTAGATCGGAAAAATCTCCACCCTTCACCAACCAGGCGTCCTTACCGTGATTCGAACCCGGGACCCTCAGACTGAAAGTCCAACGCTTTAAACCACACGGCTATTGCGCCCCGTCATCTCAATAATTTAAATGCCAAGGTGTTCCACACGACACAGGTGACACTCCCCACCCACTCACCCCCTCGTCAGTACCCCCCCCCCCAACCCCCCAACTCTTCCCCCCTCCCTGACTCACATCAGCAGCCTTGTCGTTGTAGAGGTGTTTCTCCTGGCGGTCCATCTTGCCGTACTTCCAGTTCAGCTCCCTGGCCTGCCCGTAGTTCACTTCGATCAGCCGGTTCTCGTTGGAGCACACGTAGGAACACCCGTTCTCAAATTCCGTCACCGACGTGATCTCCTTGCCACCTGGCCACTTGTAGATGTACCTGACACCTGGAGAGAGAGAGAGAGAGAGAGAGAGAGAGACAGAGACAGAGACAGAGAGAGAGAGAGAGAGGATGTTTCAGGTGAAACAAAAACATAACAATTTAAGAACTCTTTGTGTTCGTAAGAACAGCTGTAGACTGGAACAATTTGAATGACGACCAGCCGCTGTTGGCAAGGGTGCAGGACCACCATTACAATGGCAGCAGCATGCGTGCTGTGTAGATAGCTACACAGCACCCTCCCCACCCCCATATCCCCGCAGTGCAATACAATACGCAATACGATACAACACAACTCACACAACACAATACAATATTCTTCCACCATCTTTGAAACTCAAATGCAACACATAAAGTTTAATGTCTGTATGTTCACTTTCTGCTGCTGATGCCATGTGAAGTTTCACTCCTCCTGTCCATATGGGCCAGATGGCCTGAAAAGAACGCATTAAAACTATCGTTATTATTGTTATTGGGTAATGTCGCTCTTTAGCTTCCTAAAGCTGAATTTAGGATGCGACAGTGCGACTATACCTACTGGATAATTCTTCCACCACCACAGTAACTCACCCCTAACAGCCATTTCCATGCCACTCAGGTCGACCAGCAGGGTCTCGAAAGTGGGGTAGTTCCGGCGGTTGATCAGCACCTGCCTTCCCTTCTCGTCAGGGAAACCGTTCCGGAAGAACTTCACGCGCCTGCGCACGTGCAACATGGTAACTGTTAGTCTTTGTCCTGTTGCTGAATAGAACTTGCAATGTTAAACGCTGATAGCCAGGCCTGGGTAGAATTCAAAGAGCGATTTTTCCAACGCTATGTTAGCTTAGAGTTATGAATGATCCAAAGTTTGTGGATTTGGCGTGGATTTGGGATAATTGCTAACGCTTAAGAAAACTTTGCGCTGCTGAGATCACTTATGCAATCCAGTCATGGTGCGTTTGATACACAGAACAATGAACAAGCGCAGTAACTTTTCCTGCTTCAAAATAGACGTTAAATAGACTAGCGCAGTAACTGTTGATGTTTCAAAATAGACGTTGGATAGACTAGCACAGTAACTGTTGATGCTTCAAAATAGACGTTAGATAGACTAGCGCAGTAACTGTTGATGCTTTGAAATAGACGTTAGATAGACTAGCGCAGTAACTTTTGATGCTTTGAAAATAGGACGTTAGATAGACTAGCGTAGTAACTTTTGATACTTTGAAATAGACGTTGGATAGACCAGCGCAGTAACTTTTGATGCTTTGAAATAGACGTTAGATAGACTAGCGCAGTAACTTTTCCTGCTTCAAAATAGACGTTAGATAGACTAACGCAGTAACTTTACCTGCTTCAAAATAGACATTAGATAGACTAGCGCAGTAACTTTTGATGCTTTGAAATAGACGTTAGATAGACTAGCGCAGTAACTTTTCCTGCTTCTAAATAGACGTTAGATAGACTAGCGCAGTAACTTTTGATGCTTTGAAATAGACGTTGGATAGACTAGCGCAGTAACTTTTGCTGCTTTAAAACAGACTTTAGATAGACTAGCGCAGTAACTTTTCCTGCTTCAAAATAGACGTTAGATAGACTAGCGCAGTAACTGTTGATGCTTTGAAATAGACGTTAGATAGACTAGCGCAGTAACTTTTCCTGCTTCAAAATAGACGTTAGATAGACTAGCGCAGTAACTGTTGATGCTTTGAAACAGACGTTAGATAGACTAGCGTAGTAACTGTTGATGCTTTGAAATAGACGTTGGATAGACTAGCGCAGTAACTGTTGATGCTTTAAAATAGACGTTAGATAGACTAGCGCAGTAACTTTTGCTGCTTCAAAATAGACGCTAGATACACTTGCGCAGTAACTTTTCCTGCTTCAAAATAGACGTTAGAGAGACTTGCGCAGTAACTTTTGATGCTTTGAAATAGACTAAGACACACAACTTAGCACATCCCTTCAACTTGAACACAGGTAAAGATTTGTTTAATGTTTTTCTTGTCGTCCATAAGAATGTTCAGGTCGATCTGACGTTTGGGTGTGTTTAACTGTTTAGCAGGATGTTCAGTTCAGTATGACGCTTGTTTTTTGTTTTTGTCTTTATTAACATGTTCGGGTCAGCCTCATATGGAGCGTGTTCATTTGTTTATCATGATGTTCAAGTCAGTATGACACATAATAATGATGATAATGATAATGAATATGTGGACGCCCTATCTCCGAAAAGCCCAGAGCGTTTACAAATACAAATACACATACATACTAAAATTGATGCAGATACATTTAAGATGAAGATTCAGTTGATGGTCTACGTATCATCATACAACATTTGCCAAAACTTAAAACACAACACAGTACGACTCTTGCTAAACCCTCACACACACACGCGTGCCCGCAAGCAAACAGAATAAAAAACAAATCAGCATAAAAAAAATTGTTTAAGTTGGCAAGCACATTATATAACAGGTTATAGGTTCACGCCATTGATTCACGCAATTCATATCTCTTTCCCTTGTTTTTGTGTGCTTACTTCGCCTAAACTTTGGTTGTGTGTGTGTGTGTGTGTGTGTGTGTGTGTGTGCGTGCGAGCGTGCGTGTGTGTGTGTGCGTGCGTGCATGTGCGTGTGTGTGTGTTAGTTGTTCCAGTCACTGTACTGCATTGTATTGCATTATATTGTATTGTTTGTATTCTTTGTATTCTGTTGCGTGTGGACATTGCATTGTAATGTACTGCACTGCACATGCATTGCATTGTGTTGTATTGTATCGCATTGTACTGCACCGTATCCTATCCTATCGTATCCGTATCCGTAACCATCACCTGCTGGTGGTCATCGGCGAACACTCACCGGCCTTTCTTGCCTGCCGCCTGCTCCTGCTGCTCGGGGTCCCTGTCGGGCAGGGTCAGCGGACGGTACGCACGTGCAAGCTCGTAGCGAGACGAGTCCTCGAACATGGCGGGCCCGTAGTGAACCACGTCCTCCTCATCTTCCTCATCATCCTCTGACGCCGACGCCGAAGAGTTCTGGTTATAGTCGTCGTGGACTTGTCGGCCCCCGGCTGCCTGCAAAAGACGAACGACAGGGAGTTGTTTAGAAGATTTATTGTTTGAAATTAGGTATTTATTGCACTATTTGTGAAGGGTACAAATGTTGATTTTTGTTGGATACCCCCCCATACTGGATTCCTTTATAACGACCAAGCAGACAGGGCAGCAAAAAGGGGAGCAAAGAATGATATAGATAGTATAAAAGAATATTGCCCATTGTCATACAAAGAAATAAGCAATATACTAGAAAGAGACTTTTATAGGTGCTTGAATTCAAGTCTAAAACCTCGTCAGTTGACTCTCTCAGAGTTTATACTGGGCACACACCAAGATAAAATGTAATTCAGATTCTTCTGTTCCAGGACAAAATGGACAATTAACATGTTCTCTATTCTTTGAGTATCTTAAATGACGTGGATTCAGCTGGGACACACCAAGTCTTATTCTTGTTAAAGGTTTCCTTAAAACAGGGTTTCTGACCGTGTTTTGATATTTTGGAATGCCATGCAGTTGTCTAAACGAGGAATATAACTGAAATCTTTCTTTTGACAAAAGTGTGGAATCTAAATCTTGCAAATGGCAATCAATCAATCTCTGTTTAAAGATAGATACAAAGGCTTTTACATCTTCCACACCTTCATTTTCCCAAACGAAACCAAAACCATACCTATACAACGTATAACATACATTCGTTACCCAGTTCTTTCTACCCTTACTGCGAAGGACACAGAGCATTTTGTAGGATTTTTTTAAGGATACGATTTTCATCCATCCTGGTGAGTTTTAACCAGTATCTAATACATTTGGTAAAGGTTTGAATGTATAATGGGTATCTACCAGTTTCAGAGTACACTTGTGAACTTGGTGTCTTTATGCTGACATTCAGTAAGCGTTTCATGGCGAGCAGGTGCACTCTTTCAATAACATTGTGATTAGCTGTTAGGCCCCAAACTTCGGAGCCGTTTGTCAAAATGGGTCATCGAACATTTTGAAGAAAGGAGAGAGAGAGAGAGAGAGAGAGAGAGAGAGAGAGAGAGAGAGAGAGAGAGAGAGAGAGAGAGAGAGAGAGCAAATACTTTGGGAAAGAAAACCAGACAAATGTATTGATACTGCGCTACATTGTATTGCGTGTTCAGCCACCAACCAACACAAAGATCACCTTTTATTCCTGAATTCTTTATTATGAATCAGTTTACAGTTTCAGATGTGGTATCATTCGTTTTGTGCGTGTTTGCGAGATATGCAGAAGAAACCAGGCACACATTCAATTGTTGTTATCCTTATAGCATTCAGGGATATATACACGCTTTCATACATGATGGTAATCCCGTAACAAAATAGATAGTACATATAATAAGTTAACAAAGAGCAAACATGAAAAAATATTACAGACAAAAAGAAGAAACCAAGCATATACAACGCGATACGTCTTTATCAATCCAACTGAAAATAATATAAGATTATAAAGCCATGTGCGTTCAGCAACTGAAATTGTTTTAAGGTCAGTTCAAATATATATGAGATCACCAAAAAAAGGTATTAGCATGTATTTCGCCGCATTGATAGCACCATGTCAGCGTGTGTGCTTCCTCCGACTCTCAAGAGTTTGACGGTGGCTTTAATCATGACAGCTACTGTACGATCTCTGTCCCCCACTGTCCCCCACCCCTAAACACAACCATCCGCCTACCACCCCCCCCCCCCCCCAAACACAACCATCCACCTACCACCCACCCCCAAACACAACCATCCACCTACCACCCACTCACAAACACAACCATCCACCTACCACCCACCCACAAACACAACCATCCGCCTACCACCCACCCACAAACACACACGAAAACTGTAGCAAGGACAGTGGCAGCAGCCGCGACATCAACATCAACAACGTGAATTACATCAGTTTATCATCTTCATCGTCGTTGTCATCATTTTTCTTCGCGTTCTTGAATGCACGTAGATTGATCTTATCAGTAAGCACAATCCACCAAAAGGATGGTAGACCAGATTCTCGACTCCCTTCCAATCTTGTCCCGCTTCCCATATTAATTTATTGAACACGAATTCTTCGGTAGGTGCATGGCAAACTGAAATCACAAAACGTGATCATGGAATGTGTGTGAACAACATATTCTGCCCTAATGGGAAACTGCTGTCAGCCGTCGTCACAGAGAGAGAATGAACACAGCAAACTGGAACAAACTGACAGCTTACATGCTGTACACGATGCTTTAGAAAGCCTTGAATTGTTGTTCAGCAGTGGATTGTTCTTTGTCTGTCTGTCTGTGTCTGTCTGTCCGTTGGTCTCACATAATGAAGACCGTAATGTAAGACACTACTGTTGATTGCTCTTCTATGGGGCTATGCCCTGTATGAATAAACCATCTCATTCTGCCTCTTCCTCACCCCCCCCCCCCTCTCTGTCTTTGTGTGTTCATGTCACCATGTGTGCGTGCATGCGTGTATGTAAGCGTGCGTTATTGTATGTGTATGTATGTATGTATGTATGTATGTTTCTTCCTCCTTTCTATCTCTGTAAACCACGATCTCATCCACTGCAGCTTAAGTTGTCAGGTGTGGTGAAGATCTCTCGCACTAATCGGGATATATCTGTTAGAATTGCTCATTACACACACACACACACACACACACACACACTCCCCCCTCCACATACACACATACACAAAGCGTGCGCACATACACGGACATACACCATATTAACTTGGGACCACGAATACATGAAACATGAAAAACTCAATCCAATCCAGACAGAAAGAGAGAGAGAATGAGAGAGACAGACAGGGAGGGGAGAGAGGGGAGAGAGGGGAGAGAGAGAGAAAGGGAGAGTTCGGGGGGTCGGGGCGTGGAGGCAAAGAGAAAAAGAGAGAGACAATGCGACAGACAGAAAGACAGACATAAAAAGAGAGACAATGCAACAGACAGAAAGACAGACATAAAAAGAGAGAGACAATGCGACAGACAGAAAGACAGACATAAAAAGAGAGAGACAATGCGACAGACAGAAAGACAGACATAAAAAGAGAGAGACAATGCGACAGACAGAAAGACAGACATAAAAAGAGAGACAATGCGACAGACAGAAAGACAGACATAAAAAGAGAGAGACAATGCGACAGACAGAAAGACAGACATAGATGAAAACACAGAAAGGTAGAGAGTGAAACGACGGAAGTATGACAGACGAAGTCAGAGAGAGAGAGAGAGGGCGGGGGTAGGGGGAGGGGAAAGCGGGGGGGGCGGGGGGAGGGGGGGCAGTTTAAAAGAAGACTTATTACCAAGGCACAAACGTGAACACCTCTCGTTTTATGCCGGAGCTTCTGGAGACAAGATGACCCCGCCACCTCCAGCTAGCATGATGATGATGGGGGCATGCATTCTTCACAGTATCACAACAATTAAGCCACCGGAGTTGAATCGATCCGATTACCGCCAAGCTGCATCAGTTAATAGCCTTTTGTGCAGTCTCTCTCACATGGGCTCGCGTCATCCACCCATTTCTTTCCGAATCTTACCTTCTAAAGAAAGGCTGTGGCAGAACTGGACAAGCTTAATAATATATTCACCAGTGATCAGGGTTCGAGGATCCGTTTCAGCATGTCCTTTGGAAAGGCAGGTTCCTCCCATTTTTCTCACTCCACCTCCGTGTGAATGAATACCTGACTTCGGATGGGGAAGGTTAACTCACTCAGTACGGCCAGTCCTCTCTTCTCCTCTACACAGACCCCTCGGATGTCCAGTGGGTGTCTGAATGACCCAACCTTTAGCTTCCGTCGTCAGAATTGTGGTATTCTTTGTCAACATTCACGTCTTCAGTATAAGAGCCTTCCGCTTGCAATATTTTGATGATGGTAATTGGGGTGAAACGCTGTTTATGTCGTCTCTTTCGCCGTTCGTATGGAGAGAGTTAAAACACCGGAAGCAGAGAACTGGGCCCCACCTTCCTCTGCCAAGCCCCAGACACGGTGGATATGAATTCACTTCCCTGGTGGCCGTAAAAAGGCTATGGGGCCTTTAACCTTTAACCTCCGAAGGGAGAAATCGAGGAAGCTCCACTGTGTTTGTCTGATGATAAACCTGTTGGTTTCAACCATCTCTATGCTTTTCAGTGTTAACATCTTCGCACAAAGTGCTGTGAATTACATGATACTGAAATCAGGCGTAAACATTTTACTACTAAAACTATACCCGTGAAGGTCCTTTTTCCCGTAATGTTCCACCATAGACAAATTTCTAAGTTTTTGACGAGAAAACATCTGAACTAATCTTTGTCAGCAGCAGATATTATCATTTTCAATGTGTCTTTTACAGTTGTTGTTGTTGTTATTTTTGTCGTTTTGTTGTAAACACGATTTTTTTTAAACTGACGTGTTTCAGTCTCAAATGGCCCCTGCTATCCAATAAAAAATTATTAATAAAGAACTGAACCGAATTTGACTGCCTCTCTTCGATTTCATCTCAACTTGAGTATGTTTTTGCGCAAATCCGTCTTCTCGTTCGCGTTATTTGAAATGACCATTGGTTGGTTTCCGTCATTCGTTTGTCCTTTAGTCCTTTTCAATAATCATGAGTGATATTTGGCGAATTTTGGCAAAAATGAATGTGACGAAAATACAAAAGCAATGTGTGTGTGTGTGTGTGTGTGTGTGTGTGTGTGTGTGTGTGTGTGTGTGTGTGTGTGTGTGTGTTTATTACGAAGAGCTTATGCTGTAACTGATTTGAATGTTGTGAGAAAGATACCTTCGCATCAAGGTGAGGTATTTTATTTTGCTTATATATTACTTCCATGGTCATTATATATATATATTTTCTTTTCTTTTCCTTTCAGTGTTAAATGTTCACATACCCTTTCATGAAGGGCTACAACTCGGAATGAATACAGCATCCACAACAGAAGACATCAGAGAGAGACAGATAGACCGACGGACGGATAGACGGGGAGACGAAGACCGAGAAAAACAGAGAGAGAGGGCGGAGAGGGGGGAATGCGAATGCGAATGCGAAAATTTTATTCAGATTAGGCCAAGGCCCCTAACTGAAGGGGGCAAACATAAGCTACATCAATCACACAAATAAATACTGGGATAAAACATCAAGTTATAGATAATAATAATAATTTTCAGGAAACTTTCACATTTCTTTTGTAGTCTACGGTAGTCTAAGTTCCAACCAAACGTAATCGTTGAAGAGCTTTGTAAATGTAGAACGCCAGATTATTTAGTACAATTTCGTTTCTAGAGGACATAAACACATTAAATCTGAAGCGACATGGATTACGAAAATATTTAGGCTGAATACATTTCATCCTCAAGTCATGAAGAACAGGACAGCCAAGTATGAAAGAGAAAGAGAGAAGAGAGAGAGAGAGAGAGAGAGAGAGAGAGAGAGAGAGAGAGAGAGAGAGAGAGAGAGTGTATGTGTGTGTGTGTGTGTGTGTGTGTGTGTGTGTGTGTGTGTGTGTGTGTGTGTGTGTGTGACAGAGAGAGGAGAGAGACTGGAAGGGGAGAGAGAAACAGAACGAGGAGAGAGGCTGCAAGCAAGAGGAGGAAGGGAGGGCGGGAGACAGAGAATAAAATAGTGAATGAATGAATTTTCTTTAATAAGGAAAGTGGAATAAGCAAGGACATGCTTTTTTTCATCCAGCCCTCAGGGCAAAGAAATTTAACAAGAAAACAAAGAAACAAACAAAAAAATAAAAAACAACAAAAAACAAAAAAACAACCCCCCCCCCACACACACACAAAATTAAAAGAAAACATACAATGAAGCTATTACTACCACAAAAATTATCACTATTACCACTACTACCATTTCCACTACTACTAAGTAAATAAATAAAAAAAAATTTAAAAAAAGGAAGAGGAAGAGAGAAAGAACAAAATAATGTCATACCAAGAAAGACAAATACAAATAATAAAAACGGACGCTTCACACACACAAACGAATACACTTGCAGAAAGAGAGAGAGAGAGGGGGGGGTGGGGTGTGGGGGGGTTACAGGAATCATTTTGTTCCTTATTTCAATCGAAATAGCGAGGAATGCTTGCGGCCGTGTGCGCACATAAGAGCAAACAAAACTGAAGCATGCAAGCGACATCAATTCTGTCCTGCCACCACCACCACCACCACACCATCACCTCCTGTACAACAAATCGTTATGCCAAGGACACACCACGAAACCAACCAGATATATAAAGATTACTGCGTGTTTTAACTCTCTCCATACGAACGGCGAAAGAGACGACGTTAACAGCGTTTCACCGCAATTACCATCATCAAAATATTGCAAGCGGAAGGCTCTTATACTGAAGAGGTGAATGTTGACAAAGAATACCACAATTCTGACGACGGAAGCTAAAGGTTGGGTCATTCAGACACCCACTGGACATCCGACGGGTCTGTGTGAAGGAGAAGAGAGGACTTGCCGTACTGAGTGAGTTAATTGCTTGCTGCATGCGTGCACACGCACACGTGCGCTTGTGAAGAACAGCATTGTATCGCAAACTTCGAAATGGACTTCTTCAAGTTTTTTTTTTGTTTTTTTTTTTCGTGAGAACGACAAATGGGGGACACAGTTTACTTCTTTTGTTTCTGAAACTTATTCTCCGGACTGTGCAAGAGTGTGTGTATGCGTGCATGCTGTCGTATGTACGTGTGTGTGTGTGTGTGTGTGTGTGTGTGTGTGTGTGTGTGTGTGCCCTTCCCATCTTCTTGTATGCTCCATATAAGTGGCCAGGATCACAGATAATGAACTGACCATGCCGAGCTGACTAGGTGTTGCTGAACTCATTCATGATTCAGTGGGTGTCTGGAGGCCACCGATTTTCCCTCTCTGCTGCCACAGCGGGTGGAGGGTGATCAAGTGGGAAACTATCAGTGGTGTTCATGCTGTTATTACTGTACTGTATAGTTAGTGCTGCAGTCTTGGGGGCTAGTTGGCCTTTGGGAACCATCCCAACGCCGACTGTCCTAAAACCCTCCTGGCCTAGAGAGTGGGGATGTAACTTGGGCAAGACATTCTCCAATATAATCAAATTCTAGCCCAGATAGTCAGGACAGCAGTTGCCTCCTCTGCTGTTCTGATGGTCATAGTCGGACACGACTGACTATCATATATATATATATATAATTGTATTACAATGTAATGTTGTGTAGTGTAGAGTAGTGTATCGTGTTGTAGTGTATTGTGTTGCAATGTATTGCATTGTATTGTAACATATTGCATTGTATTGGACTGTATTATATTGTACTGTATTATATTGCACTGTATTGTTTTGAATTGTACTGTACTCTATTGTATTATACTGTACTGTACTGTATTGTACTGTGCTGTGTTGTGTTGTGTTGTATTGTTTTGTATCTATTGTGTTGTACTGTATTGTATTGCATTGCATTGTAGTGTAACGTATTGCATTGTATTATTCTGTACTGTATTACATTGTATTGTTTTGAATTGTACTGTACTGTGCTGTAAGGTATTGCATTGTATTGTGTTGTACTGCATTGTATTGTATTGCAGTGTACTGTATGGGACTGTACTGTATTGTACATTGCACTGTACTGTATTATAATGTGTTGCATTACATTGCACTATATTGCATTGTATTGCTTTGTATTGTATTGTTGTCACAGGTTTCTCTGTATAAATCCGGGCAGCTTTTCATGGAGAGGGGGCATCATCACAGTGGAGCGTGTCCTATATTTTCTTCTTTTGTTCTGCCTGCTAGTGTGTTTGTTTTATTATCGAAGTGGGATTTTCTACAGAAATTTGCCACGCAACAATCCTTTTGTTATCGTGATTTCTTCTTCGCGCGCTTAGTACATTCTGCACACACGACTTCAGCTTATCGTTTCATACGAAAGACTAGAACCCAGACCACCATTCAATGTCTCGTGGAGAGTAGGCCAGGGAGCGAGAAGGGTGTAAAAATCACAGTCTGTATATGAAACTCTGCATATTGTCTATTATACACATTCATGTGACCAGTGAGTCTACACACACACACACACACACACACACACACACACACATATATATATATATATATATATATGATTGTGTGTGTGTATTCACGTATGTCAGTCATCTCTACCCAGGTAGGCAGCCTGTTGTGCAAATGGCTCCGTGTTTGTAAAGCGCTTAGAGCTTGGTCTCTGACCGAGGATAGGCGCTATATAAGTATCCATATCAATCAATCAATCAATCAACCAATATGCTCTGAAAGTAGAAGTAAAACCACCAAATCTTTCGCGAGACTAACTCTCGCTGAGCCAGTTATCGAGACATTAGGGAGAGAGCGTGAGAGGGAGGGACTGATACACACACACACACACACACACGAGAGAGAGAGAGAGAGAGAGAGAGAGAGAGAGAGAGAGAGAGAGAGAGAAAGCGAGAGAGAGAAAGGCAGACAGACAGACAGACGCAGAAAGAGAGTGAAGGGGGGGGGGGGGGGGAGGAAGGACGAGAGAGATACAGAAGGGGAGGGAGGGGGGACGAGTTTGAGAGAGAGAGAAAGGGGGAGAAACAGGGACGAAGAGGGTGGGTAAAAAAAACACACACACCAAAAACAGGCACACACTGTGAGAGAGAGAGAGAGAGAGAGAGAGAGAGAGAGAGAGACAGAGAGAGAGAGAGAGAGAGAGAGAGAGAGAGAGAGAGAGAGAGACAGAGAGTGAGAGAGAGACAGAGAGAGACAGAGACAGAGAGAGAGAGAGAGAGAGGGGGGGGTGGTGTGGAGATGGACATAGACATTGTATTATTGCAAATGACATAACTATCATTTTGGCAAGGGGGACAATATGTGAACAGACAATTGAATAACAGATGTATACAGAGAAATGAACACACTGCAAAGAGTAAGAATGGAAAAACAAACAAACAACAACCCCACAAACCAAAACTATGAATGTTTACACCGACAATCACTTACATGTATGTATGTATGTGTGTAAGTACGCGTGAACGTGTACGTGCGTGTGTACGCGCGCCGAATGTGTGCATGCGTGTGTGGAATACAGTTCAATGGAATATCCAACAACTTACCAGGTATACGTATTTATCATAACGATCATTCTCGCTTCCCACTTCCAACTCACTCCCCACAACGCGCGATTTGAACATGTTCCACTGAAAAAAAATGTCACCACAGACGATCCCCGTGTCGACAATGCAAGGGCTCCACTCCCACGCCGTGTCAGTGAAGCATTAATTTCCGATGATGGAATATTAGTTCGTCGTCAAGGCACACACAGACAAACCCCGGTCTTTGGTGTGATGTGTGCAGCAGCCGCAACCTCTCTGGTGTCCATGACAACAGCCGGCAGCAAAACATACCCCGGAAGACCCCAGTTTTTCACTTTTGACACACGCTGACAGTGTCGTCTGCTCGAATTTGATTGACGTGGTACAGTTCTTTTGATTGGCTGCGAAATACCCAATGGCGGTTTCAGAGTCACGACAACGGTTGTTTGAGTGTTGAGACGGCTTTTATAGTCAAGCCATGGTCTGTCATGATCTGATTTTTCTTTCATTCGTGATTATTGTTTCTTCTTCTCCAACATGATATTGATGATTGACTTTGGAAAATGACAGTTTGAACGAACTGCACGTGCACTATTGACATCACTAGTCTGCCTGCCTACCCGATCTCCGTTTCCATACAACATGAAATAATTTATTTGCTGTTGACGCAATAGTTTTATGATCATGACTCGTTTCTCTCTCTCTCTCCCTCTCTCTCCCTCTCACACACACACACGCAGAGCTATATATATATATATATATATATATATATATATATATATATATATATATATATATATATATATATATGTGTGTGTGTGTGTGTGTGTGTGCACATATAGCTCTCTCCCTCTGTGTGTGTGTGTGTGTGTGTGTGTGTGTGTGTGTGTGTGTGAATGATCATAAAACAATTACGTCAATAGCAAATAAAGTATTGCATTGTTGTATAGAAATGGAGATCAGGTAGGCAGGCAGACTAGTGATGTCGATACTGCACCAGCATATCGTTCAAACTGCCATTTTCCAAAATCAGTCATCGATAGATATGATGTTGGAGAAGAAGAAACAAGGCGCGCGCACACAGACACGCACACACACAGCTATATATATATAATATGTGTGTGTGTGTGTGTGTGTGTGTGTGTGTGTGTGTGTGTGTGTGTTTGTGTGTGTGTGTGTGTGTGTGTGTGTGTGTGTGTGTGTGAAGGGGAAAGGAAGGGGTTCTCAGGTAAGAGGAAACAGACAGGGGGATACTGGATCGATTGATGTTGCACTCACTCACACTCTCTCCTCATACCAATAACACGGCCACAAGGAGTGGTTTCTATAGAGTGTTTACAAAAGAACAGCAAACAACAGCACCAACTCAAACTTCTAATCACTAAGCATCTTTAAACAGCACACACTAAGCATATGCAGTTCCTACTAGCATAATCAGCAAACAACCCTACATTAAGCACTTCACCCTTCACTTAAGCAGCACCTATGAGCAGTACACAGCCCATCAAGGATCTGCTCATCATCAATTCTTTCAGTCTGTGCCACGTTCCATTTATTCATGGGAACAACTAAGAATAAGCTACGTTCACTGGTTTTATCCTTTCTCATAGCTTACAGTGCGTACTACTTATAAACCATAGATTTCTCCATTAGTTAAACCAAAGTAAACAATCTTAGCTTGTCCTGGTGACGCTAAGTGAACGATTGACAGATTCACCTACTCCTTTTGATTCACCTCCTCAAAAAACGGCTTGATCTGATTCACTCATTTCAGCCCACACGTGCACACACACTGTGACGACAAGTTTTGTGACGACAAGTTTAACATACTGCGTCATAAAGAGACTGGAGAGAGAGGAGGGTGCAACTCGGGACGCGTCAGCCGACTCGATCAAAGCCGGATAACATTAGCATAGATTTTTCCCTTGTCCAGATGCGGAAGTGTCGTCACATACCCCAGCTGTGTGTGTGAAGAGGGAGGTGGGGGACGATTCAAAAGACATACCGCCACACGGGAAACATTGCAACCAGTCTGTACCAATCAATCAATCAATCAGTCACTTTATTGTCTGATACAGACTACAGAAATTCGCCTTAAGGCTCGTCGTAAAGAAAATAAACCCATAATTTTAACTTTTAAAAGTGAAGACATTCATTCCATGGTTTTAAATTTAAACACTCACACGAACATGGCCGGGAAATGGTTGGGGTGAGGGACGGAGGGACGTTGCACCATGGACGAAGTGGGGAGGGAGATAAGTAGAGGGGGCGGGGGAGGGGGGTGATAATAATTATATTTATTTTTTATACAACAATAGAAAAAAAGGAAAACAACAGAACAGTTTTTTACATGCCCGACCGGTTTCGACCACTGGTCTTCGTCAAGGGCGTTTACTGGTATGTCAAAATGCAACACACATCAACAAAGAAAACAAAAAGGTCAACAAAGCTCATGAAAAAAGCTCATGTAAAAACTTTATTTTTTATTATATTTATATAGCGCTGAATCTTGTCCAGAGACAAATCAAAGCGCTGTCGCACCAGTCATTCACACGCATGCATAGCTCTAAAACTGGAAAAACTGAAGACACGGAAGAGGCAGGGAAGGGAGGCTATTTTGGGAAGAGGTGGGTTTTAAGACCAGACTTGAAAGAGCTGAGTGCGGAGACCTGACGAAGAGAAAGAGGAAGTTCATTCCAGTTGCAAGGTGACGGGATAGGGGAAGGAAGGGGGTCAGTGTGGACTGTGTAGGTGACAGCACACACACACACACACACACACACACACACACACACACACACACACACACACACACACACACACACACACACACACATATATCTGCTTGGTGTCTATTGATTTCTTGCCACGCATCCTCATCGAATCCCCATGCATTAAGTGCAAAGAGGAATTATTTTCGAGGTAATCTGTGGTTACCAATATCTATTCTGTTTGCTTTTTTCCCCCACGGTATATTTTGTTGTCATGTTTTCTTTCTACTCTTTACTTCATCCTTCATGGGCTGGATTGGTAAGTCACTGGATTGTTACTTTTTCTTTTAACTTTTTCCTTCATAACACTATTAAACTATGCTTGGTATGTCTTGATCACTTGCCATAGAGGACGACATATAATTCTGCACACGTCTCCCAGTAATTTAGGCAGTAAACCCGATTTTGGGGGGGATTCTTTCATTAATGTTAACGGTTACTTACACACACACACAATTATTACATATTGTAAACAACCTACTAAACGTTCACCCCACATTCTGGGTTAGGAATTGTGCCCAGGGTGAAATACGTTGTAAACGCCCACCCCCCTGCTTTGAAGCTGATAAAGATTTTCAGGAAGTGGCGATAAACCAGTTTGCTGTTTGTGTCTGTGTTGCTTTACAAAGCAGTACAGGTTTAGTTATTGAAATAAAGAATAGAACATTTTGCATGAGATGTCAATGTGTCATTGAAAGCAACACTCCATGGCGAATTCTTGTTTTTTTTGGGGGGTAGTTAATGTGTTAATTTCAACTGTTCGCACAGAATGGCAGTCCCCAGACATTCAAAGTCTATACCAGTGATCTGTATGCCGTAAAACAAATTGAATAAGTTGAAATTCAACTCTGGGCATTGGATTGTTGTCCTTCTGATGTTGCAAGTTTAACGAGAGACTTCGGAGAGAGCGACTGTCCAACCAGTTGGCTACTTCATGCTGAAACTAAGTCAAAGAATGGGGTCCCGCGAAAGGTAAAGTGTTGAAGGGCTAGCTCGTCGTTCCGACATTAGCCTGGTTGCCTGACCAGCACAGGTGACTTTTTTTTTTTTTAGTGAGGAGGAATTGTGCAGTCCCTTCCCCACTCTCTCGCCTACCGACGCTCACAGTCCCAAGGTGCAGATACTGCCACGTGTAGGACGGCCTCAGCAGGTGCAGGTTTTTTCTTTGGAGTTCCGTCTCCTAGGAGGACGGACTTCCAGCCAAGGATAAGAGCTCCCCCTGCCCTTTGGTCATCCTCTTCCGCCTTCACAGCCAGTGGGAAAGGTTTCCTCCTCCGCCTGGTCCGTCGTTGCGAGACTTCACATGCGGCAGGTAGTACTGAGTTACATGGTACCAGTAGCAAGGGCTATGCCCCTGACCCCTTAAAGGTAAAGTACTTACACACTAAACGTCCTTTCCTAAATTTCGATTGAAATTTGTGCGAAGAGGGGGTGGGCGCTTACAAGGTAGTTTACAAACTCCCTGTGTGTGTGTGTGTGTGTGTGTGTGTGTGTGTGTGTGTGTGTGTACGCAAAACAAGGATCTGGGCTGCGGAAGAGAAAGTACCCAAAAGGCAATATAAGCACAAATTCTATCCACAGAAAAATACAACAAAACATAAACACAACAACCTATATATATTACAACACCATACCTACGTCCGCCGGCTTGGCTTGAAACGAGTGTTTCACACACAGGAATTATTCATGACCTATGAATGAGGACGGCTCTCTGTGTTTTCAGAACCAAATGTGCGTAACAATTAGGAAGAAACAGAACACAGCTCAATGATTTAAACTGCGCGCGCGCGCGCGCGCGTACACACACACACACACACACACACACACAAACACTAGAACACACACATATATCTACCTATCTGCCTATCTATCTATCTATACACACACACACACACACACACACACATATATATATATATATATATATATATATATATATATATATATATATATACTGATTATAGATACCTGTACTACGATTCCAACAAGATACGGTGACCCAAAATGGACAAGCTTGACCATCCACCCATCCACCTATTCATATAGATCTACCTACCACATTACCAGTCTGTCTACCTGTCTACTTTCCACCGAACTGCCCAATTACCAGCGTATCTGGGACTACCACCATGATGTCTGGCAGAAGAGCCTGTCTCGGTGCATTGTATGCATTTCAAAATATTTCACTAACGATGCATAGCGCTTTTACCATTTCAGTCATCAAGTTCCGTCAGCTTCCTCCCTCCTGCCGTTCTCTCTGTCTGTCTGTCTGTCTATCTGTCTCATTATTTTGCATTATCTTGCTTACTCTATTACCCTCAGAAAATGGAAAATTATTCAGTTTGATTCAATTCTCTCTCTCTCTCTCTCACACTCTCTCTCTCTCTCTCTCTCTCTCTCTCTCTCTCATTATTTTGCTTACTCTATTACCCTCAGAAAATGGAAATTTATTAAATTCAATTCAGTTCAATTTTCTCTCTCTCTCTCACTCTCATTATTCTGCATTATTTTGCTTACTCTATTACCCTCAGAAAATGGAAATTTATTAAATTAAATTCAATTCAATTCAGTTCAATTCTCTCTCTCTCTCTCTCTCTCTCTCTCTCTCTCTCTCTCTCTCTCTCTCATTATTCTGCATTATTTTGCTTACTCTATTACCCTCAGAAAATGGAAATTTATTCAATTCAATTCACTCACTCTCTCTCTCTTCTTTTTTTTCTTTTTTTGCTCCCACAACTATTTAAATGGTGTTATTTCTATTATTGTTTTTGTAACATGTGCATTCTTATTTTAGTCTCATTTTTTGGGTGTTTTTTCTTAATTTTTAAATTAAAAAAAATATATATATATTTTATCATTTCATTTTATTCACTGATTGATCATTATCTTGACCTATGTTAATTTTCTCTCTCTCTATCTGTCCCCTTATATCTCTCTCCT
>NC_134886.1:42342248-42349748 GCF_041734735.1 Babylonia areolata
AGCCGAATGGTTAAAGCGTTGGACTTTCAACCTGAGGGTCCCGGGTTCGAATCACGGTGACGGCGCCTGGTGGGTAAAGGGTGGAGATTTTTACGATCTCCCAGGTCAACATATGTGAAGACCTGCTTGTGCCTGAACCCCCTTCGTGTGTATATGCAAGCTGAAGATCAAATACGCACGTTAAAGATCCTGTAATCCATGTCAGCGCTCGGTGGGTTATGGAAACAAGAACATACCCAACATGCACACCCCCGAAAACGGAGTATGGCTGCCTACATGGCGGGGTAAAAACGGTCATACACGTAAAACCCCACTCGTGTGCATACGAGTGAACGCAGAAGAAGAAGTAATCCTCCAAGCCAGGCGCCTCGACCGGGATTTGAACCCAGGACCCAATATTGAAAGTCCCAACTCTTTAGCCACCCTTTAGGCTGTTGCGCCCGTCAATGTTTGTGTTCAGGAGCCCGCTGTGTCATGAGTTATTTAAGCCACTGCATCAACAAGGGACTATCGCCACTGTCGGTGAAATATCACCAGACTTGTTGTTCAGTGTGCTTGCGTCTGTTTAGATAATCGATATCACCCGAAACGTTTTGAAAAAAGGCACGTGTTAACAAAGCATAGAAACGTGAATATTTGATGATGATAAATCAATTTTGCCTTTTGGACAGTTTTTCTCCCATTCTTTGCGTTAGTGTAGACAGGTTTCAGAATTGTTCAGTATTGGTTCGTAACGACCCCCCCCCCACCCCACCCCCCAAAAAAAAGCGAAAAAAGGAAGAAAAAGAAGAAAAAAAGGAGAAAAACGAAGAAGAGAAAACAAAAACAAAAAAGGACAAAGCATATACACATATATACAGAGAGGGACAGACAGACAATTATTATTATTATTATTATTATTATTATTATCAATATGAGTATTTAGACCTGATCTTTAAAATAAGCCCTAGGCGTTTATAAATAGAACACATATGTGAATATCAAAAAGGAAAAATTGTACACAAGATACCAAACATCATCAAAAATTATTCAAACCCCCATCCCCCCACACACTCTCACCCACAATACACACAAGCACACGCGCACGCACACACACACAAGTCATAGCATATAACTGTAAATAGTAAACAATCAAAACTACAACCAACAAATTTTAAAACTATGAAAACTCACTCACTCACTCACTCACTAAAAGTCATTTAAGTTCATACTGGAAAGGGATCAGCTGTTGAGAATAATATTCAGGAGGGGAAAAGGTGGGTCTTCAGACTGGATTTGAAAGATTCCAGTGAAGATGAGTGACGGAGAGGCTGAGGATGTTGATTCCAAAGAAAGTTGGTATGACAAATTGCGTTGACCTCACGCTTTGGTTCGAGCAGGGGGGATCCTAAGCATACGGGTGTCAGAATAAGAGCGGAGTTGACAGACAGACAGATACAGAGATAGAAACTGCAAGGCCACAAGCTGGTTACAAAAAGAGGTACACCTGCAGTATTGGTGTCAGTTTCAGTAGCTCAAGGAGGCGTCACTGCGTTCGGACAAATCCATATACGCTACACCACATCTGCTAAGCAGATGCCTGACCAGCAGCGTAACCCAACGCGCATAGAAGACACATGAAATACTGTAAATGGAAGGGGGAACGGACCAAAATCATGGACACACAATTTTGTATCTAAGAGAGAGAGACACACACTGACACTGACACTGACAAATATCTATTGTCCATTTAGCAGTTAAGCCCCTGAGAACAAGGGGGTAGTAATTTCATTCATCAATAGTATTAGCAGAGCTCGAACTCTTAGACATTACATAAGCGCATGAGAGAGAGAGAGAGAGAGAGAGAGAGAGAGAGAGAGAGAGAGAGAGAGAGAGATGGATGATGACGTTGATTTCATGAATCGGGGGAGGGGGTCGGTGGAGTCGTGGGGGGTGAGGGTGGAGGGTGGGCGGGGAGGGGTGGGTACAAAAACCGTGTCAACATCAAATATAGAATATGGGTGATTATATGATGCCTATCGATTTACCGCGAATAACACAACTATTGGTAGTTTGTGTGTGTGTGTGTGTGTGTGTGTGTGTGTGTGTGTGTGTGTGTTGTCAGTACAACAAACAGTTAATCTGACAATAAATGGTTTCTGTCAGTCAGTCAGTGTGTGTGTGTGTGTGTGTGTGTGTGTGTGTGTGTGTGTGTGTGTGACAGAGAGATAGAGAGATACATACATACATACACACATACATATCGACAGACAGACAGACAGACAGACAGACAGACAGACTGTCTGAAAAATAGACAGACTGAAGCCAATCAGTCATGAATATTAAACTCTTTCCGCAAAACAGTTCGGATGGCGATAAAAGGCATTGTGTACAGTGAAGGCAGACCTTACAGGCCAACCATTGTATTGTATTGTATTGTAATACTCTTTTTTTTTATCACAACAGATTTCTCTGTGTGAAATTCGGGCTGCTCTCCCCAGGGAGAGCGCGTCGCTACACTGTTCGTTTGTTGTTGTTTTTTCCCTGCCTGCAGTTTTTTTTTGTTTTTTTTCCTTTCGTTATCATGTGCGTTCCACAGCCTGTCATGAATGCCACAGTTGCAATTCTCTGAAAAATAGATGATACTTGGTGAGAAAGTGGCTGCTTTACAGAGAATAAATAACGTGTGTGCGCGTGTGTGTATGTGAGTGTGTGTGTGTGTGTGTGTGTGTGTGTGTGTGTGTGTGTGTGTGTGTGTGTGTGTGAGAGAGAGAGAATGTGTGTGTGTGTGTGTGTGTGTGTGTGTGTGTGTGTGTGTGTGTGTGTGTGTGTGTGTGTGTGTGTGGAGAGAGAGAGAGAGAGACACTTTGACACTTTGACTCTTTACTGTCATTAGCTTAACAGCCCATGTGACAGGGGGGTGCAGGGGAAGTTACAGTGTCGTTTTATCCAATCATTTGAAAAAGTAAAACAAAACAGAACAAAAACAAAAACTAACGCACCTAATGTTACAAAGGTTATATCAATAAACAACAGCCAACAAATTGCACACACACACAAAAAATAACAACAACATCATCATCATCAGATTGACCATCCAAATACTAATTCTATCTGCTTCTAATTTTAACCCTCAAAGAAATCATTTTGGAAACCATTAATGTTTGTATATATTATGAATTAACGGGCATTTTGATCATTTATTTTCTTTTTCCGTGTATCTACTGCCTCTGAGACGTATTTTGCAAGGGAGAGGATAATATTTTCGTCATTTGATGTTAAGACACTGACCAGGTCTTTCCTCTTTGCTGCAGCTGTTTTAAAGAGTGTACAGTTTTCCCGAACCTCCTCGTATCCTTTGCAACTGAACATGAAATGTATCTCATCCTCTTTATTCTCGCCACACATTGGACAAGGAGATGTTAATCCACCTGTCTCAAACCATCTTTTATTAGCATTCAGCCCGACTGTTCTCAATCTAAATCTAGCAAGATTGACTCTGTGCCACCTGTTTGTTATGACTGAAATATATCTTTCTGTCTGAAATGCTGTCTTGAAGGAAAAGAACCAGCTATATTTATCATTACTTTCCATTTCTCCATGCCAATTTTGTTTATAGCATGCTATCAATCTATCTTTAAATTCTGAGATAAACACATTTTCGTAACCCACTCCTTGACACATCCAAACAAGTCCAAATCCATGTTCAGTTAGAGTTTTTTTGATTTGATAAACCCAGTTTTGTTTGCCTCTCTCTTCTTGCAGTAACATCATCTCATACGCTTGCTTACATAATCTGGAAGCCGGTAGCCTTGTCAACTTAATCCAATACTTTACACATTTTACGAAAGTCTTAACATACAGTGGATATCTGCCGGTTTCCCCATATAGTGCTGTGTTTGATGAGTGTAGTGGAACACCGAGAAAACGTTTAATAGCAAATGTGTGCACCCTTTCGAGTTGACTATTAATCAAAAGTCCCCAAATTTCTGCTGCATATGTCAAAACCGGTTCAACCTGTGTGTCAAACAATTTCCAGAAAAGGCTCATATCAATGGAATGTAGCTTCCGAAAAGATTTAATCATTTCTATTACCCCTTTTTTCCCTTTTTTGCTTGTTTCAGCCCAAGCAGACGACAGACTCAATTTCGTGGTAAATAACATCCCCAGATACTTATAGGAATTCGTCACTATTAACTCTTTATCACCATAAAACCATTTTTCATGTGCTGAAAGGTGGCCCCCATTTCGAAAAACTATAACATTAGTTTTTTCAAGATTTACAGTTAGCCGCAATCTGTCTGTTTCTTGCTTTAAAACAGTTAGTTGATTCTGCAATCCAATGGCCGTATCAGACAAAAGCACAATATCATCTGCAAATAACATCAAAAACAATTCTACTGCTCCTGGAATCATCTGAATTCCATGTCTACCCTTTTTTGATATTTCAACAGCAAGTTCATTAATGAAAAACGAAAAGGACTTAGCAGACAACCCTGTTTAACACCATATGGACATTCGAAAAAATCAGAATAATTACATTTATCACGTACACACAC
Source organism: Babylonia areolata (assembly GCF_041734735.1). NCBI lineage: Eukaryota > Metazoa > Mollusca > Gastropoda > Neogastropoda > Buccinidae > Babylonia > Babylonia areolata. The sequence goes on from NC_134886.1 coordinate 42,346,787, forward strand.
AAGGACAGAATCATATATGCTCTTAACGGCCGTATAAAGCTTGCCATGTACACCAGTTTTTCTCAAAATATCCCACAAAATATTACGATTTACAGAGTCGAACGCTTTTCTGAAATCCACAAATGCTACATATAATTTAGAATTTCGTAAGAGATAATTTTGGAGAGAGAGAGAGAGAGAGAGAGAGAGAGAGAGAGAGAGAGAGAGAGAGAGAGAGAGAGAGAGAGAGAGAGAAACAGAGAAGAGAGAGAGAAAGACGAGAAACATAGTTACACGTATAAGTAAAATTTATAATAATAGCAACAGCAGATGTTGGTTTGTTACCCCCCTTCTCCCTCCCCAGCCCCAGCTCTCCCAACAACCGAAGAAGAATGAAACAGCACTTGGGCAAAAAAGTGGATTGGGCGCAATAAAAGTACATCAAGAAAAGAAACGTGAAGCTGGCAGAAGTGACGAAAAGGAATACCTTCACAACAACAGCGGCAGTTGCAGTGAAACATTTTTGATTACTAACCAAAGAAGACAGAATGTACTGTTGCTTTTTCGAAAAAAAAGAGGAAAAAACAAGTGCTCGTATGCTGTGTGCAACAATGATAATTCAAAGGGGAGGTGGGGGAGTGGAAATGGTGTTAGTGGTAGTCGGTGACGAAAAGGGTACCTTCTTCGCCTTCCTCATCCGGGCACTTCGGTTACGAAGCATGGAAATCCGGCCAATCGCGCGCATGGCATTAACTAACTTCCGCTTCACGCGCTTCCGCTGCGGTGACAGGTGACGTGAGAACATGCATTATAATTTCCTACACACCGTGCTTCATGCAACAACGTGTGTATATAACTGAAACGATGGAATGAACAATACGTGTCCACACTTTCATGGATCTACCCACCATTGAAGTGTTGCATTATGAGAAAACTGTCCAGCATCTTTTTGTCATGCAATTCAATTTGAAAACAACAACAACAACAAAACAACAACAAAAAAACCTCTATGTGACGTGACTGTATCTGTAAAATTTAGAGTGCCGATATTGCATAAATCAAGCTTGTGGATAAAAGTAAATACACAAGTTTAACAAACTATCAGTCAACGGATTTTTTTTTTTTTTATTTTTTTTTTTTAGTTGTTAACAGCAACAATCCCTTGAACACGAAATCTCTAAAACATTGTTGACTGAACCTTCACAATCCATCATCATACGAACACAACAACGAAAAGCTTGCTCAATCCCCTCCAACTTGTAACATAAAGAACAAACCCCTAAAACAAGACAAGACATTCACAGAGTGTCTTACTTTTAAGTCGGCAGCTTTCTGCTGCTTCTTCGTCAACGTTTTCGAGGCATTCGTTGCCGTTCGTGGGGTCTTCCCGTTCTGAGACATGGCGGCGGCTCTGGAACTGGTTCCATTAGGGTTCGGTAACGGCAGTGTAGATCTGTGTCTGAGGCGTGTTTTACTCCCCTTCACCGCCGCACGATCATCGCTGTTCTCGTCGTCTTTTGTCAGGCTGGAGCGACTGCTTCTCTCTGATGCCATCGAGGTTGTCGTTGTTCGATCAGCACCAACAGATGATGGCTTCGGTCAGAGAGATGAGGACTAAAGACAAAATATTTGAACAACTTGGTCTTCAGGGCTTTCGCCAATAAGTCCAATAAGTCGTGATGCACAATTTTGTCAGGCGGCGAGAATCCTTCTTCTTCTTTTTCTTGTTCTTCTTCTTCTCCTTGCTCTTGCTCTTGCTTTTCTTGTTCTTGTTCTTGTTCTTCTTGTTCTTCTTCACTTTCTTGTCTTGTTTTTGGAGTTAAATCCGATGGAGAATCACGCGGGAATGTCTCGTTTATGTTTTCTGTCTCCCCCTTTTTCATCTTTTGTTTGCTCGTTCCTCATCGTCTCTTTCTTTTCTTCTTCTTTCTCCTTCCTCCTTGTCCTCTGCTTCTTTCTTTCTCGCTCTTCTTTTCTGTCTTCACTTTTCCTTCCTTTCTTCCTTTCCTTATAGGTTCTCTCCCCCCATCCCTCTTTTCTCCTTATACTCACAGGAACAGTCAACACTTTCTCACGAGACTGATATAATTGTTGCGTGGGGTTAATCAGGTATACCTCTCTCTCAGTTTCACCCTTCTCCTTTCAGTAAATTAGATAAACACAATCTCCTGTCAACTTTGTGAAGCTGCTCAGTCCAGTGTCAGTCATCACAACTGACTAAACCACCACCATCCGAAAACCAAGCCTCTTCAATTGTGTGGGTCAATCCAAGCGAGGTAGGTAACTAAGGCAAACATTGACTCCAGAAAAGTCAAAGAGAGCACGGAAGAAGGAGAGTAGGGTGGGGGAGGGGGAGGGGGGGGAGGAAGAAGGGGAGAGGATGGGGTGGGAGAGTGGGGGTGTCGGAGGTGGGTGGCTGGAAAAGGTTGAGAGGAGGGGGAAGGGAGGGGGGCAGAGGAAGGCGAAGGGGGAGGGAAGGAGCGGGGTGGGGAGTGAATTGAAATAACAGTTGTCAATTATTCAGCGCATCCCCTTGCGGCTCCAGCCTGGAAGAGGCGCGGGCAGGGGAAAGGCGGGGAGCTCTGTCAGGTCAGTGGTCTGGCTCCAGATGGGGGCCGGCACGGCAAGTCACTACCCGGGGTGACAGGTAGGTATGTAGGTGTAGATAGACTGCGGAGATCTTTGATGGGAAAGGGAGGAAGGCAGGCAGGCAGGCCGGCGTGATAGAAAGAGATCGCTGGGTGTGTGTGTGTGTGTGTGTGTGTGTGTGTGTGTGTGTGTGTGTGTGTGTGTGTGTGTGTGTGGTTGCCAGGAAGCTAGCCAACAGGTACACACTGACAGACAGACTGACACACACAAACACACAGACACACACACACACACACACACACACACACACACACACACACACCATACATATGTACACATCACACGCGATTTAAACACGCACATTCTACCTCCCCTCTTCATGACACACAAACAC
>NC_134886.1:42359748-42377248 GCF_041734735.1 Babylonia areolata
GGGAGGGGTGTGTGAGACGGTCGTGTGTGTATGTGTTTGTATGGTGAGGAAGGGGGGGGGGGGGGCTCGTTTGCCATTTTAGGTTACAAAAGTATGGAAACAGTACTATTTTTCTCGTTTAAAATTTTCAGGTTAGCTATTTATTCGTGTCTAGTCGGCCATTTACTGTAAATTTTGCTTTAGAAGAACGAAAACAAAACAAACAACAACATAGTGTTGCGGTCTGTCTCAGTTCATCTGTCTTGTCTGTATGAGTATATGTAGGACGTATGTGATACTGTTTGACATGATTATCTCATGCCTTGCATGCCTTGTTTGGATTTCAAAAGCAGGTTGTCATTTTTTCAAATGTCTATTTTGTTTGTTTGGTTGGCTTTTTGTTTGTTGTTGCTGTTGTTGTTGTTGTTGGTGTTTTAGAAACGAAAACTGTTTAAATCATAATTAAATGGACCATCGAAAAATTACAAAATAACAACAACAACAACAACAACAAAAGCAGAGAATGGGTTGTTTCCTGCAAACAAGAGAAAAGACCAATCACAAATGATACCAGTTCCACAGACATGACAAAGACTGTTTTTAGTAATACAAGTATTCGTCATTGTTTTTTGTTGTTGTTTTTTCAATATTTTTTATACTATCAATCGATCCGTTTATCGGTTTTGTTTGGTGGGACTCAACTGCACGGAGAGACGGAGATAGATAGAGAGAGAGATAGAGAGGGATGGAGACAGAGACAAGGAAACAGACAGACAGACAGTCCATGACGAAAACAAAACCCCAAACAACATGGAAAGGAAAACCGGCCTATGAAACTGTCAGCGGAAGTGAAGGCCGTTTAAAAAAAAAAATTATTATGCAATGTTCTTTATTTCCATTGCCTTCTGTTTTCTGTGTCTTTTTTTTTTTCAATCTGTTTTTGGCCTTTATTTTTCAGGTGACGGTTCTCACGTGGCCACTGACGCCCTGCCCCCCAACGCCGCCCTTCTCCTTCCTCCCCCCAACGCCGCCCTTCTCCTTCCTCCCCCAACGCCGCCCTTCTCCTTCCTCCCCTCCACGCCGCCCTTCTCCTTCCTCCCCCAACGCCGCCCTTCTCCTCCTCCCCCAACGCCGCCCTTCTCCTCCCCCCCCCCAACCCCGCCCTTCTCCTTCCCCCCCAACGCCGCCCTTCTCCCTTCTCCTTCCTCCCCCCCAACCCCGCCCTTCTCCTTCCTCCTTCCTCCTCCCCAACCCCGCCCTTCTCCTTCCTCCTTCCTCCTCCCCAACCCCGCCCTTCTCCTTCCTCCCCCAACGCCGCCCTTCTCCTTCCTGCCCCCAACGCTGCCCTTCTCCTTCCTGCCCCCCAACGCCGCCCTTCTCCTTCCTCCCCCAACGCCGCCCTTCTCCTTCCTCCCCCACTATGAAACGATAGTTACCGGGGAGGCAGCAACACATGTGACAGTTTAAGGGTTTGAGCAGCAAGAGGAGGAGGAAGAAGACGAAGAAGCAGAGGATGATGATGATAACGAAGAAGAAAAAGAAATCAAGATCTTTACGGGCTTCATACAGAAGAATCTGGTGTGTGCAAAGGGCCACTCCACATAAAAAAACACACCAAAAAACAAGAACACAAAAAACAAACAAACAAACAAAAAAACAATGCCGGCTCTCACTCTCCCCACAGACATAGACACACTACCACACACACACACACACACACACACACACACACACACACACACACACACACACACACACACACACAAACACACACACACACAACAAGAACAAAAAAACCACAAAAAAACAAACAAAAAAAACAACAACAACAACAACAACAAAACGCATTGTGAAGTGCTGTCGATTCTGACCACTCTATCAATCATGTTCTTAAGAAACTGAGGACAATAATAACGACAGCAGTAGCAACAACAACGACAGTAATAATAATAATGATAATAATAACAGCAACATCGACAGCCATAATAATAACACAACTATTACTACTTCTGCTGCTGCTGCTGCTGCTAATGATAATGATGATAAAAGCAAAATGAAGAACAGCAGTAACAACTAGGCAACATCACGACAAAAACCAGCAATTACAACAAAAAGTATGTCTATTATAATATTCATAACAGAAGAAGAAGAAGAAGAAGAAGAAGAAGAAAACAACAGAAGCACAGGCTAAAATTAAGAGCAAAACAACAAGATCATCACCGCCACCACCACAACAACATCAACAACAACAAAAACGACAACACTACTACTGATATAACGATTGCAACTGACGCAGTAGCACCAACAACAGCATCGTCGTCATCATCATCATCATCATCATCGATAGCAGCTGAACCAATTCCATCATCATCATCACTAACGATAGCACCTGAAAGAATCATCATCATCATCATCACTAACGAAAGAACCTGAAGCAATCGTATCACCATCATCACCACCATCACCATCACCATCACCACCACTATCATCATCATCATCATCATCAGCAGCAGCAGCAGCAGCAGTAGCAGTATCCCAACAATGACAAGACGAACGACAAGAACAACAGGAACAGCACAAACAGCAGTCTTACCTTTCCGCGAGGTACCTGCCTCATCATCATCACCATTAGCGACAGCACCTGAAGCATTTTCACCATCATCACCATCACCATCACCACCACTATCATCATCATCATCATCAACAGCAGTCTTACCTTTCCGCGAGGTACGTGCCTCCTGACAGGTATCCCACTCCGCTGGTCCGTGCTGGGCCTCCTCTTTATCCGGGCATTCGCTTCCTGCAACCGGTCTCGCCTCCCGCCCGCGCCACCCTTTGACCCCCGCGTCACAGGAAATGACGTCACGGGGACCAGGGGAAAACCCTCGTCCTTGCTTTGGTCACTGTCAGCGCTGCCTTCCTCCTCCTCGATGAAGGCTACCTTCCTCCTCCTCCTCCTCCTTTTCCGGGAGGAGGGTTGAGAAGAAGACTGTCCAGCCTGACCTGCCGGAGGGTTTCCCCTGAGCTCCGAGATGCTGTCCAGCTTGGTGGACTGCTTCCTGGCGTTCAGCAGCTGCTCCGCCTTGCTGAGCACGCTGGCACGTGTTGCTCGTCGGGCATAGCGGTCGAAGGTGATCCCTGGGTTGTCCGCGCTGCTGTCGTAGCTAGGATCGTAGCTGTCGTTGACCAGTCGGAGGTACTGCTGACTCTGCGCCCGGTGGTTGTGGTCTTCGGATCTTGGGGAAGCATTCCGACTGTAGGAGGGTTCGCTTCTGGGCTGGGCTATATCGTATTGCCGCGGTGGTTTGGATCTCGGGTAATAGACTTTATTGTGGTGAAATGGGGGGTGGTGTTGTGAATGGTGTGGTGGAGGGCGTTCTAGACGGGTATGGATCGAGTGAGGGTCTCCGTTCACGGGGTGGTGATCATTCGGGTAGTAGTTCCCGCCGCGGAGTTCCTTGCTCGGGTGGGGGCTGGGTGGGTCGAGCTGTTCCGGGAGGTACTGGTTGGTCGGGGTCAGGCTTTCTGTTTCCGAGCTGTTGTACTCTTCTTTCTGTTGGGTGTGAGGGTTTCCGTTGACACCCCCCTTCGACGACGGAGCATGCACGTTGTGTGTGACGTCACTGGAGTTCTGCGCCAGTCGCTGTGCCGTCTCCAGCCGTTCGTCGTGGATCTGACGTAACTCTTCCAGCCTCCTTTCCACTTCAGAGTCTGACATCACTTCCGCCTGGTCCTCCTCGCCTTTCCCTGTCTCGTTCATTTTGTCGTCGTCAGTCATGGACCCGAGACGAGAGCTGGGCAGCAAGGTGTCGGACCCCGTTCCGCCCGGCTGGTCACGCCGATTGCCGGGTTCAGCGGCGATGTGGAGCTTGCTGTACGGGTCACTGAGTCCGTCATAGTAATTGTCATCGTGGTAAGGGTCACCTTTTGTAGTTCGTAGGTCACCCCCATGACCTTTGGTGCTTCCGTAACCCCTGTTGTCGTGTGTGTCCACTCTTGTCTGGTTGAGGAATGCCTGTTTGTCATTCACTCTGGAACTGTCAGTCATGTTAGCCGGCTGTCTGGAATCCAAGTGTCGGTGAGGGTCCCTGTGGGCTGGAGGGTCCAGAGGCTGGAGGTAGGGGTCTCCCTGACCCGAGTGGAAGCTCGTGGGGTCTTTGGCTGGGTAGCTGGGCTGGAGTTGGCCCGGTTCCTTCAGAAGAGGATCAGAGTACGGGGAAGACGCTGCCCTCCGCTGCTGGCTAAGGTGGATCTGCTGAATGAGGTGGTTCCTGCTGGCGAAGTCTGTGGCCATGGGAGCCGCCATCCTCTGCACGTCTAGGTAGTGGTGGTGAGGGTTGTGGCTCTGACCTGCTGATGACGACTGTGTCGATGTGTCCCCGGGGAAGGCATCGCGGTGTGAGGGCCTGTGAGCGTTGTGCAGTCTGACGTCAGAGCCAGACACTGTCATGAGCGCTCTCTCCCTTCCGTCCCCGACATAGTCATCCACGTTCAATGTGGTCAGGTGAAAGGAATTCGAAGTCTGCTGATGTCCACTGGAATGGTCAGTGTGGGTTTTCAGCTGACCGTTGTGGTCAGTGTGGGGTTTCTGCTGACCACTGTCCTGACCGTGACCGGGTCTCTGGTCCGTCTCATGCTCCTGGGTGACGGGTGGCGGGTTCAAATCGGCAGAGAAACCTGATGCCGGCCCACGCTGCGAGGAGTGGTCTTGCCCTGGATTTCTGCCCTCTCCAGTCGTTTGCTGTGTAGATAAGGCTTGACCAACGTGACTGTGTCCTGGGAGTGACCGTCCGTTTTGTCCGCTCACCAGTCGTGCAGGAGGCTGCTGACCCGCATGGCTGTAGCGACGTGAAGGCCAATCACTACGTCGGCCAGTCACCTGGAAAACTGAAGGATGGTGGCCAACATGACGGGTGGGCGGTTTACCGTCTGGCTCAGTCACTTGTTGCACAAAAGGCGACTGACCGAAGCCTCGATGTTGGGCGGTGGACACTGGATACTCTCCTGCAGTCACGTGAAGGACTGGATACTGCAGACCGGTATCCCTTTCCCGGTGACCAGGATCCCTTTCCCGCTGACCAGGATCCCTTTCCCGCTTTAAGGGGGGATCGTCAGCCCCCTCGATGGCCGGGTGTGCAGGGAAGGGCTGACCGGGCGAGGGGGTGAGGGAGGAGGAAATGGAGGTCTGCGAGGACTGGTCAGAGTGGTCCTGGGCGCCGGAGACCTGCGGGGGCAGAGAAACGGACACCGTGACGTGCATGGTCACCGCAGAGATAATACACACACCGTGACGTGCATGGTCACCACAGAGATATTACACACACCGTGACGTGCATGGTCACCGCAGAGATAATACACACACCGTGACATGCATGGTCACCACAGAGATAATACACACACCGTGACGTGCATGGTCAGCACAGAGATATTACACACACCGTGACGTGCATGGTCACCACAGAGATATTACACACACCGTGACGTGCATGGTCACCGCAGAGATAATACACACACCGTGACGTGCATGGTCACCACAGAAGTACATAAGTCTTCACCACGTCCACAACACGGCGAAATAATACTGAACCCCACTCCACCACTTCCGTACCTCCTCCCCACCCCCCTCACCCCCCCACCTCACGCCAACCCAGGCTCCGGTTTTGTGTTTGTCGGTCAGCGTCAAACACACTCCAAAGGCCATCTTGACGTCATGCCGGTCAATGTTGTACTTTACAAAAGCCAAAGCAGCATCAAACTAACCCAATGGCTGAACTGCTTGCATGGTGTGAGAGTGCTGTGCTGTAGTTAGGACCCCGACAAACAGTGGGAAAGAATCTCGGCCACCAAAACAAAACCGAACCACTCAAAACGGCGGCAAGTTTGACTGCACCACCTTCCTCCCTTCCTCCCTCCTTCCATCCAGCCCTGCCAGACTCCCTCACTGAAGGCTGGTGACTTGTGTTTGTGGTCGCCCCCTTCCCCTCTCTCCCCCACCCCCACTACCACCACCCCAACTACCCCACATCCCTACCCGCCCCCCCCCCCCCCCGCCCCCCCCCTACCCCTTCTCCTTACCTCCGCGCGTTTCATTTCCCATGGTGGTTAGCGAACCCGGGGTTGTGCGCCAATAGTCAATAACGACGATGAAACTATCGTTTATCAAAACCCGCCACACGAACTCCCTGCCACGCTTAGAACGCTGGGAAGAGGGTGGGGGGGAGGCGGGTGGGGGTGGGTTGGGGATGATAGGGAGGGGGAGGGGTGGTTGCCCCACATTGATTGTGTCACCAAGCGTTCACTGTGATGGATCGAACCACAGTCAGAAAAATAAACAAAGTCTGTGGATGGATTACGACGATTCCAACTGCGCCGACTCTTCAAAAGGCATGCATATAATTATTTTATTGGCATCGCTAAGCTGCTCAGTGTTGTTGTTGTTGTGTGAAGCACACAGACACACAGACACACAGACACACACACACACACACACACACAACACGCGCTGTCAATGAACACGTATGCTATAACAATCGATTTGCTGTTTGCTCTGAATGGAATATTGCATGGAATAATTCATGCAAAGGTCGAGACATGCGAAAAAACAAAACAAACAAACAAAAAAACAACAACATGCCGAAACAAACCCTCAGCCTGCCGCCTGCGGCACTGGCACTTAACCCTTTCACCGCCAGTCAATTTAGAGTACAAAATTCCCTTGTGGTATAAACACAGAAAAGACTGGCTAAGAATAGCTGGGGATTCCCCCTGCGATGTATAGAAAATAGGCCTGTCCTACCACCGAACATTAAGAGCAGTAGGTTCATGGATAACAGACCAATGAACTGATCACCTTTCAGTGACATGGGTCCTCTACCACGCCTGTGCATAATGCGAGCTTGGCGGTGAAAGGGTTAAAGACATGGGACCGAAGCGTAGTTAAGACTTGTTTATTTGTATTTGTATTACTCTTTTTGTCACAACAGATTTCTCTGTGTGAAATTCGGGCTGCTTTCCCCAGGGATAGCTCGTCGCTACACTAACAGCGCCACCCATTTTTAAAAATATATTTTTTCCTGTCTGCAATTTTATTTGTTTTCCTATCCAAGTGGATTTTTCTACAGAATTTTTGCCAGGGACATCCCTTTTGTTGCCGTGGGTTCTTTTACGTGCGATAAATGCATGCTGCACAATGGACCTCGGTTTATCGTCTCATCCGAATGACTATCGTCCAGACGACCACTCAAGATCTAGGGGAGGGGGAGAAAATACTGGCGGCTGCCGGTGTGTTTCGAACCAGTGCGCTCAGATTCTCTCGTTTCCTAGGCGGACGCGTTACATCTAGGCCATCACTCCACTTATCACACACGGGCTCTAGCATAATTATGGACTCACACTGGTTTCAGTTTCAGTTTCAGTTTCAAGCTGGTGTCAAAGCTGGTTCGGGTTTATCCATAATAAGCTACACCACGTCTGTTTATATACATGAAGGAAAAGATCAAGATGCCTGGCCTTAGCGTAAACCGAATGCACTGAACAGGCACACTACTTACTAACTAATCACTACTTACTGACAAATTACTTTTCAATTATCACTAGCTAAGTACTATTTACCAACTAAGTAATAACACACTATTAGCTTGAACATTCCTTAAAGCTAGCGGAGACTTATGAGCACGTGAAAGTTTTTTTTCAGGCAGCAGAGACGTCAATGAGGAGTTTCGAGTAAACCCAAGGCACTGAACAGGCACACTACTTGCTAACTAATCACTAGAAGAAGGAGAAACCCCCGTGGGTGCTGGGGAAGACCCAGAGAAGCACTGCCTCCAACCGCCCTTGGAACAATCCTGCACCACCCTTAGAGGCCTGCGCTGTGTTCACGATGGGTGCAGGCACGCACAGGATACTCCATTGCTAACTAATCACTATTTATTTACTTAACTAATTACCACTTACTAAGTACCACATACACACACACACACACACACACACACACACACACACACACACACACACATATATATATATATACAAGTGCACGTAGGCTTGTGTGCGAAACAGAGAGAGAGAGAAAGGCAGACAGACAAACAGACAGACAGAGACGAAGACAGAGAGAAAGACAAAGAGAGAACACAGAGAGACAAAGAGGCAGATGCCATCAGGTCTATTGATCTTTGCCCTTTCCATAACACACACGCACACACACACACACACACACACACACACACACACACACACACACACACACACGCACGCACGCACAAATCACCATAATCAAACCCCCCCCCCTTCCCAAACAACACGCGCACAATGGTGTATTTTACCCGGCGGATCAATTCTTGTGTTTGGTCCGTGAACAAATCCTCCTTTGATATCTGCCTCAAGATGTGTTCACACAGGACAATGGACAATGGTCTCCGTTAAATCTGTAATGTAAGACATTGACAACATGGTGCTTCTTTTTTAAAGGCATCATAATCTTCTCTAATATAGAAAGGACCTTTGTATGATCTAACATGACAAGTACGTCGTGTAAATATTTTACCAAGGCTGAGTTGCGCAATGGATCTTCGTAGCACTAACTTTAAGAAGGGGCTATAGAGATCCCATGACCTTAAGCGGCCATCGGAACAGAACCTTTCAAATGATGGCAGCGTGACCAGAATCCCGGACATTGTCACTCACACGGCATCTGCTATAGATCTGTCTTTCATATCTCCTACGTTGTATCCAGAATGTAAACACACAACACATAAAGGTACATTGGGAAGTGATCACTTACAGACCACAGACTTTTAATGAAACTCAAAGACCTTCAGAATTAAAAAAAAAAAGAGAGAGAAAATCCCAAGATATAACTAAAAAGATGCTAACTGGGAGAAATTCGAAAGTATGCTTGCTATCTATAACATATAGTTCATAAACACCGCGAATATAGATACTGTATGTTCCGTCTTTGCTGACATCATTTTACAAGCTGCCGACATACCATATCCAAAATACAATTCACTTAAATCAAGCAAGCATTCAGGAAATATTTAGTGGACACCAGCCTGTGAAGCAGCAGTAGATAATAAAAAAAATCTAAATTTATAACTTATCTGAACAACAAATCAGAGAATCTTATTGAAAAGAAAAAGGCAAATCATCATAGCAACATGGTCATTGCACAGGCAAAAAGACAATATTGGTCTTCCTTCTGTAATAGGGAGATTTCTGATCATAAAGATACCAAAAAGGTATGGAAAAAATTAATGAAATGAAAGAAGGTATGAATTTGCCATCTTGTCCTATTAAGACAGAAGACAAAGATTTTCCATCCAATGTAGAGAAGGCAGAAACATTTGTAGAAATGTTTTCGGAGTCTATGCGAATGGAAGGTCTATCACCTAAAAGTAGAAAACAAAGAACCGAAGAAGAGAGCAAAAGCGATTATACAGATCCAAGTCCCGATAACAGTCAACACATCAATGCTCCACTCACACTCAGTGAGATTAAAGAAGCATTAGTATCCCTCACTGAAAAGAAAACATCTGCAGGACTTGACGCAGTCTCAAATGAGATGCTGAGACATTTATTGTTTGACATTTTTCAAAAGTGCTGGATTGATGGTTTAATGCCAGCACAATGGAAACAGTGTATTGTGATTCCAGTTCATAAACAAGGAAAATGCAAAACAAATAAGGGCAGCTACAGGCCAGTTGCACTAACATCACATACTGGTAAACTGATGGAAAGAATGAGTTTGAGAAGGCTGATATACTACTGACATACAAAAATTATCCCAATTAACCAAGCGGGCTTTCAGACAGGTAGATCTGCAATTGATAATTTGGTAAAGATTACAACACATGTAAAGCAACTGTTCGCTAGAGGGAAAAATGTTCTTGCAACTTTTTTTGATGTAAAGAAAGCCTATGATCAAGTTTGGTATGCAAAGTTACTCTTTAAACTGAAATCTGTTGGCTTTTCAGGACGCCTCTATAATTACATCAAAGATTTCCCGAGAAAAAGTATACAGGTACGTTCGGGAATACGTACTCAAATCCTAAAACTCTTCACATGGGATTACCCCGAGGTTCTGTTATTGCCCCTGTTTTACTTAATATCTTGTTGAATGACTTACCCGAACACTTATCAAATGATGTAATCCTAGTGCAATACGCAGATGATATATGTATGTGGATGAATGTAACTATGAAAATATACCAAAGAGAAATAGATGAATCAAACAAATATATTGTCGATAATGGCCTATGGTCTTACATTATATGCACAAAAAACACACATTATGCTTTTTAACAATGGTACAAATCCAGAAGAGTTACTAACATTTATAATTGAAAATGAGACAATTCAGTACAAAGACACTGTAAACGTTTCAGGATTAATACTTACTTCAAAACTAACTTGGAATACCCATATTGAATACATAATAGGAAAATCAAGAAAATGTTTAAAATTACTCAAAATTATAAGTAAACAGTACTGGGGACATGATACAACGATTTTGAAACATTTATCATCATCACTTATTCGATCCAAACTATCCTATGGACAAGAAGTCTTTTTCAATACTCAAAAATATTTGCTAAAGAAACATCAAAGCACAGACTGTAAAGCATATAGACTTGCCCATTGTGTACTCTTCCATGCATCGATCCTCGGAACATACAAATAATTAAGAGAATTACCTTTAGATGAATACCGAAACCTTGCATGTGCTAAATTTGTATTGAGAAGCTCAAGAACTGAAAATTTTACATCAGAGGAAATAAAAATTACACCTGAAAACAACTTCTCCAAAAGAGCTAAAAACGTATCTTATTTAACACCCATTTGTGTCAAACCTATTCGAAAAGTCTGAAATTAATTCATATGACGTAGACACACAGAAGACCGTAAGTCATACCCCATTTGGGAGATGAATAAAGCAAATATTTACATTAATCATACTGACATTAAAAATAATGAAAATCCGAATGTCATGGCAACGGAAGTCCGAGTACACCTTCAAAATAGATAGTGTAATCATTTACAGATTTATACATACGGCTCACTCATAGACAATGGCCAATCAGGTTCAGCTTTCGTTATACCAGAACTGAAAACGGAAAAATCATACTATATTGGTACAAATCGTTCAATATTCTCTGCTGAACTTATTGCCGTTCTTGTGGCTCTAAATTATATTCTTGATCTTCCAGTATGCCTCTACGTCTTGTTTTGCGTTGATTCCAAATCCGTATTATATGCTTTGAACTCATCAAATTGGAAGAACAATCCAAAATTATCATGGGAATCAGTCACATTGTACATCTTTTAAGTCTGAAAGGAACACATAGAACTTTTTGTTGGGTTCCTTCACATCTTGGTCTTCTCTATAATGAATGGGCTGACAGGGCTGCAAGAAAAGGTGGAAAAAAAAACCCGAACAGGGAGCTATAGAATTTTATGTGCCTCTGTCTGTACAGGCGGGTTATCGATAACTAGAACAAACATCGTGAAGGAATGTCAGGGAAATATACCAGCAGAACGGCAAAGCTTTAAACCATAGTGTATTTAATGTTCACCAACCAGGAACTATCAATCAGTCAAGTACATACAGTAATTCGGTAAGATTAAGGCAGATTCATGCATTATGAAACAGGATAAAGCTGAATGCTTTTATAACTAAGTTCAGCAAAGATGTCAAATGCATACGTGGAGAACATATTTCTAGCAACCACGTAATCCTTGAATGTCAGAGTCTAAAATGTGTTTTTTTTTCAGACTTCACGAAAAGTTCTTGTGAATGTGTTTTGAACAATTCCAATATATTTGTTATTGCAGGTTTACTGCGTAGTCCAATAGAACATTTGTTATAGTTGTTTGATGTTGGCGTTTATAACGTTTCCCTTTTTCCCCAACGTTGTCTCTCCCCTATCCACTCTCTCTCTCTCTCCACACACACACACACACACACACACACACACACACACACAAACACACACACACACACACACACACACACACACGCACAAACACACACACACACACACACACACACACACACGCACAAACACACACACACACACACACACAAACACACACACACACACACACACACACACACACACACACACACACACACACACAAACACACACACACACACACACACACACACACGCACACACACACACACACACACACACACACACACGCACACACACACACACACACACACACACACACACGCACACACACACACACACACACACACACACACACACACACACACACACACACACACACACACACACACACACACACACACACACACACACACACACACACACACACACACATTCTCCCCCCTCCCTCTCGCACAACCCTTACCCACTCCGGTTTTGTTGTTGTTGTTGTTGTTGTTGTTGTTTTCCCTGTCTAATATCACTTCAAGTGGAAAGACGTTAAACTGAAGACAACAACAACAACAACAAGACAGACAGACAGACAGACAGACAGGCAGGCACAACACACACACACACACACACACACACACACACACACACACACACACACACACACACACACACACAAACACACACACACACACATCGAGGCTACGGAGGAAAAGTGAGAGTCCAATAGAACGGCAATGTACTTTAGACGAGACAGTCTTGAACACTGACGCAGTTCTGTGGGAGGGGCAGGGTGCCAGAACTATGGAACTCAGGCAGGTGAAAAATGACACGGCCTTCACACCACCTGACTGACGTGCTGAAATCAGCTGGACCTGTCAGGTCGTGCCAATTGAAAAGAAAAACTAAACAAAACAACAACAACAACAAAAACAAGCAAAAAAAGCACGCAATTAACACCTCTTCCCTCCCCCCTTCCCTCTCTCTCTCTCTTTTCCAGAGTGCTCATTTTGACGTTTGAGTACATTGAATATTCCCTTTCAATATGGATTAAAGAAAAAATGGAATAAATGAAAAAGTAAATCTTATGAAAAACCCGTAACCCCTGTCTTACACCACCTGTAAACACAGATACCCGCAGGTAGCTGGTCAATAAGAATGCGTTTGTATTTTCCGGGTGACTATGCATTTGTGTTTCTTTTATTATTTATTCGTGTATTTGTTCAGTCATTCATCTATCATTTTCATTCGTGATCTATTCTATGTGCTTTGGTGTTATTCATTTCGTATTTTCATTTTTGTTTGTTCGTTCTCTTGTCTATCTATTTTGCTTTGTTTACTTCTTTTGGTTCCAGATTTGTATTTCTCTTCTTTTTGTGTGTGTATCACAACAGATATCTCTGTGTGAAATTCGGGCTGCTCTTCCCAGGGAGAGCACGTCGCTACACTGTGAGCACCACCCATTTTTTCGTTTTTTCCCTGCATGCAGTTTTATTTGTTTTTCCTGTCGAAGTGGATTTTTCTATTGAGTTTTGCCAGGACAACCCTTTTGTTGCCGTTGGTTCTTTCACGTGCGCTAAGTGCATGCTGCACACGGGACCTCGGTTTATCGTCTCATCCAAATGACTAGCGTCCAAAAAACCACCACTCAAGGTCTAGTGGAGGGGGAGAAAATATCGGTGACTGAACCGTGATTCGAATCAGTGCGCTCAGATTCTCTCGCTTCCCAGGCGGACGCGTTACCTCTAGGCCATCGGACCTCCACCCATCCCATCCCCCCCCCAAGCCCCCCCAGCCCCCCTTCACCAGCCCACCATTCAATCACACAGTTAAAGTCGACAAATATCTTCCCATAAAGAAATGTACTATATTAAACACACACACACACACACACACACACACACACACACACACACACACACACACACACACACACACACACACACACACACACACACACACACACACACACACACACACACACACACACACACACACACACACACACACACACACACACACACACACACACACACACACACACACACAAACAAGCACGCGCCAGCACGCATGCATACGTGCTCTGTGCACTTTTATATATCATTATAATTTCTGACCCGTGCATGAAAATGCTACGAAACGTCAAAGAGCTTTTGTTTGTTTGTTTTGTTTGTTTGTTTTGTTTGTTTGTTTTGTTTCGCAAACATAGACATCATACAAAACGATCAAGCCCTTCACATTCTGATCGCAGCTTGCGCAACACAAAATACAAGCAGTGTGAAGTGATCAGGCTTTTCACATGTTCCTCCATCTCACACCACTGACATCATCATGAACCCACCTGTGCTCAAGATGAGACGACACAGCTCAACTTGGACCATCACGTCATCATGACATGTTCTTATCAGGTTTTGTTCGCCAGGTTCCGTCACATGGCTGGGGTTTCCTGTTTCCGGTATGAAACTGAATATAAACAAACAGACAAATGAATAGATAAATAAATAAACAAGCAAACACATAAATGAATAAATAAATCGATATGTAAATTTTTTTTTTTAAATCTATGATAAAGAAAATAAATAAAAATCACCCACTTTATTTTTCAAATCCCTTTGTGTCGCACATTCAGCCAATGGGATTCTGGGAAATATGTCAAATTGCTAAAACCATTTCAGACTTTTAGAATTCGACATAAGGGTAAAAAGACTGATATCGTGGCCAAACAATGGATAGTTTTCAAAGTATGCGGAAATACTGTTTCAACAAAATCGCAAAAAATCTACAAAGCAAAATACAGGTCATGGAAAGAACCTGTAACATGCAAGAACGTGTGGTGTAACATCTGCAAGTGTCACGACTTCTGAAAGGATTTTAGGAAACAGGCAAAACTTGTTAAAAGTTTTTCCTTGACGCGCTCCTGTTCACAATTATGCTGATCATTCAATACATTTTTCTCGGAGCACCCATGTTTGCCCGCTACAGTTTTTCACTCGACACTGTCTTGACTGTACTTTTTTTTTCTTACCGCGATGGTTTTAATTCTGAAACATTTCCTTGAAATTCCTTGTTCATATTCAGTTTTCAAAAAAAAGTTTTCAGCAACGTTTGCTTGTTTTTTGTTTTTTTTCACACAACAGCTTTAAGTCGAATGGCATGATTAATATTGTACTTCTATTTTCCCCACGATAGTTTTCACCTGGTAATGAGTCTGATTCCTTTCCTTTGCAAACACCAAAGTGACTCCGTCCTAAGATCAGAATAGCCGAGCCATACAAACATATATCAACCGATGCAAAGACCTTAAAATGACACTGATTTTGTTTTACCGTAATTCCTTTATTTACCCTTCATATATGGTCATCCAAACCTGTCAAAATCCGTTTTTGAAATACTGTCGGTCGTGGAATTTAAGACTGTTGATAGATCACAATATAAGCTCATATAAGAAAGGTATGTGTAACTTTTTTTTTTTTAACTCTTCTACATTCCCGTTTTTTTTGTTATTGAAGCGCAGAACACCCTCCGCAGTCACAGACGAGGGAATGCTCACACAGTCTGTACTCAGAGGCTCTGGCTCACTGCCACGTGAACCACACCACACCCTGAAAAGCTGCCAGAGGGTCAGCTGTGGTGTCACGCTCACTCTAAAGCCTGTCAACATATATCGATTACTGGCGGGGAAAATCGAAGCACTGTACTGTACCACATGTGTCAAGTTTAAAACGTTTGAGGCCGTGACGTCAGAACCTTGGGGAAATGGGATCCGCGTGGCATGAGCTGAAGTGAAGTGAGCACTTTCTGTGTGCTCGTCAACAGCGCCATTGATTTTGCTGAACAAAAGTGCAGTGGAGCAATACCAGGAGGAAGAGTGCTGACTAACATCCTGACCTGTAAGCTCTGTATTATCTCACTGACATCCTGACCTGTAAGCTCTGTATTATCTCACTGACATCCTGACCTGTAAGCTCTGTATTATCTCACTGACATCCTGACCTGTAAGCTCTGTATTATCTCACTGACATCCTGACCTGTATGCTCTGTATTATCTCACTGACATCCTGACCTGTAAGCTCTGTATTATCTCACTGACATCCTGACCTGCAAGCTCTTGCATTATCTCACTGACATCCTGACCTGTAAGCTCTATATTATCTCACTGACATCCTGACCTGTAAGCTCTGTATTATCTCACTGACATCCTGACCTGTAAGCTCTGTATTATCTCACTGACATCCTGACCTGTAAGCTCTGTATTATCTCACTGACATCCTGACCTGTAAGCTCTGTATTATCTCACTGACATCCTGACCTGTAAGCTCTGTATTATCTCACTGACATCCTGACCTGTATGCTATGTATTATCTCACTGACATCCTGACCTGTAAGCTTTGTATCATCTCAATGAGGTGACAACCCTTCACTGACATCCTGACCTGTAAGCTCTGTATTATCTCAGTGAGGTGACAGCCCTTGTAAGCCCTCGATTTCTCGCAATCCCACGATTTCTATCACTTCGGGAGAAATCTTGGGATTGTGAGAAATCGTGGTCGTTCCCCTCCCACGTTTTCTCTCGCACAATTTCTCAACGTGAGAGAAATCTTGGGCTTACAGCCCTTCACTGACATCCTGAACTGTAAGTTCTGTCTCATCTCAGTGAGGTGACAGCCCTTCACTGACATCCTGAACTGTAAGTTCTGTCTCATCTCAGTGAGGTGACAGTCCTTCACTGACATCCTGAACTGTAAGCTCTGTCTCATCTCAGTAAGGTGACAGCCCTTCACTTACATCCTGAACTGTAAGCTCTGTCTCATCTCAGTGAGGTGACAGCCCTTCACTTACATCCTGAACTGTAAGCTCTGTCTCATCTCAGTGAGGTGACAGCCCTTCACTTACATCCTGAACTGTAAGCTCTGTCTCATCTCAGTGAGGTGACAGCCCTTCACTTACATCCTGAACTGTAAGCTCTGTCTCATCTCAGTGAGGTGACAGCCCTTCACTTACATCCTGAACTGTAAGCACTGTAATATCTCACTGAGGTAACAGCCCTTCACTAAAGCGCGCTGGAAGCACTGAATGGATGAAGCAGGCAAACCAGACAATAGAAAGTTACAGTAGTCAAGGCGAGAGAAAATGAGAGAAACGACACGTCTAGATGTTACCGTCGGTGGAAAGATATTTCCGAATGGAACTGATGTGTCGCACTTGACAATGATAGGATCGATAGGTCTGACTAATATATATATATATATTTTTTTTTTTTTTTGCATGGACAGCGTGTTGTCAAGGACAACACCGAGGTTCCCGACTGAGCTGGAAAGAGGGATGGATGTACTGCCAAGTTTGTGTCAGTTGTAATGGAAGAAAATTTTATTTTTGTTTAGTTCCGATTGTAATTGTTTCGGTTTTGTCCGCGTTCAGTTGTAATTTATTTAGAGTCATCCAGTTTTGAATGTCCAGGAAGCATTCAGATGTTTCTTTCAAGAGCGAGAACAAATTTTCAGGGGTATCACTTTTCTGAAGTTGAGCGTCATCTGCATAAGAATGATGACTTATATTGTGGCGGTTGATAATTTCAGCGAGAGGAGCAGTGTACAGTGTGAAGAGCACAGGACCTACAACA
>NC_134886.1:42379748-42394748 GCF_041734735.1 Babylonia areolata
GAACACTCGGATGTCTTACACAGATAATAAAGAAAACAGATTGCAGAATTCTTTATCTCGTCAAGACAAATTCTTCTCCTTCTTCTTCTTCTTCTTCGTGCGTGGGCTGCAATTCCCACGTTCACTCACATGCACACGAGTGGGCTTTTACGTGTATGACCTTTTTTTTTTTTAACCCCGCCATGTAGGCAGCCATACTCCGTTTTCTGGGGTAAGAGAAATTCGTATGAGGTGCATACTACACAAACAATGCACGGGAACCACAGTCAACCAATATGAATACATAAAAAGACATATATTTTTTATTGAAATGCTAAGTTGATGTGAACATCTCGTACAAATAATCACCATTTATGCACGTGCATTTATCATACTTCTCTCACGGTCAGTTCGAACATATGAGACATAAAACACTCACGATAAACAGAAGTGTCGCTAAGCCTGCACGTCTGGTTGGTATGCACGAGTGTGTGTGTGTGTGTGTGTGTGTGTGTGTGTGTGTGTGTGTGTGTGTGTGTGTGTGTGTGTGTGCGTGCGTGCGTGCGTGCGTGCATGCATGCGTGCGTGCGTGCGTGCGTGCGTGCGTGTGTGTGTGTGTGTGTGTGTGTGTGTATGTGTGTGTGTGTGTGTGTGTGTGTGTGTGTGTGTGTGTGTGTGTGTGTGTTAAGGAGGAGGAATTTTGTTTAATGTCCTGTTACACATCCTGGTGAGAGACATTTTGTGAAAGTAGTCATTTTCTGCAGGGTCGCTGAGACATAGCCCTGTTGTGATTTGTGTTTCATTTCTGTATACCTTTCGTTTTCAGTACATTTAACAACATCTACGTGTTTGGTTTAAACAAATCTCTATTCAGTAAACATGTTATACATGCACACATAGACAGCGGAGCTAACAGCTTATATCGTGCTCAGGAATGTGATTAAATTCGTTGGTTTCGTTTGAACGCTACACAAATGCAATTATATTGAAATACACGTGTTTTTTTCCAACTACATATAAATGGCGTGTTTCTACGTGTTTCTTTATTTTGTTTATTGATTCCGTTTCATGTTAATGTTTTATACAAACCTAGGGGTAGGCTCTCAAGCGCGATGGGTTATTGAGAAGGTCCAGCAGCAACTTTTTTTCCTTTTTTCTTTTCAAGTATAACTTATTAGTGGTGTCGATTTGTCCAAACGTGTTGACGACGCCTTCTTGAGAAACTGAAACTGAAACTGAAACTCACTCAGGCGACAAGTATTTTCCCGACTACTCCCCAGTGTGGCGTCATGTCTGACTCAGCTGATAAATGGCGTCTGTATTGATCAGCTGACACGCTGGGCAAACACTTTCCAAATAGCATTCACTTCGCTGTTTTAATTTAACTCTCTCCATACGAACGGCGAAAGAGACGACGCTAACAGCGTTTCACCCCAATTACCATCATCAAAATATTGCAAGCGAAAGGCTCTTATACTGAAGAGGTGAATGTTGACAAAGAATACCACAATTCTGACGACGGAAGCTAAAGGTTGGGTCATTGAGACACCCACTGGACATCCGAGGGGTCTGTGTAGAGGAGAAGAGAGGACTGGCCGTTTGAGCGGCAGGTGTGTGTGTTTGTGTGCGTGCGATGGGAAATGAGAGATATGTGTGTCAGACCTATATTTTATTCTCGGTTCTTTTACGTACTCAATCACACACACACACACACACACACCTTTATGTAACAATGTAGGCAATATCCACCATTTTTCGCCGCCCCTCAAGACGGAATGAGTAGTGTTCATTCACAACAAGGCGTGGACGTTCACTCTGCCAGTCACATAGGGGAGTGGAGGAGGGGGAAGAAATGTGGATATACTAATAACATACATTAGGATTCATTTCTTGACAAAACAACAACAACAACAAAACATGAGAAGCGAAGTGTGTTGATAGAGTGACGCAAGAAATGTGGATGTACTAATAACATACATTAGGATTCATTTCTTGACCAAAAACAAAACAAAACAAAAACCCAAAAAAACAAACAAACAAACAAACAAAAAAAACCATGAAAAACGAAGTGTGTTGATAGAGAGACGCTTATGACTTCACGGCCAATTGGCATGGCCACACCCAACCAATTATTTGGCAAGTCATGCTTAGACTCACTAACCTGGACTCGTGGAATTTTACTTTTTTTCTTTTGTCTAATATCGCCAGACAGTGCACAGACGTTGAACTAAAGCCAGACACTCGGGAGAGGGAGGGAGGGGGTGGGGGGACTCATGTCCTGAAAAATAAGAGACCCCATCCGCATGCTACAACTCTATGACACTGCTGTTGTTCTTGTTTTGTTTGTTTTTCTTGATTGAATGATATGCACACATACAAAATAATGATAATATTGATGATGCTGATAATAATTATAACGATAATAATAATAATGTACATTCATATAGCGCCCTTTCTTTCAAAGAGCTCAGGGTGCGTTTTACATGAAAGAAAAAGCTACAATTTACATGAATGAATGATTCACGACCACTCCTCAAAACACCACCGCCCCCCCCCCCCCCCCCCCTTTCCCCTTTCTCTCCTTCCATTCGTCACGTGTCAATCAGTGACCTGATATGGATGGTGTTGGAGAAGAAGGAGGCTGATAATGCTTACAGATAGGTTAAAAAAAATGCTTTTTAATTACTGAAGAGCGAATGACAGAGACAGAATCAGATGCACGGATATGACGAGGAAGGTTGTTCCAGATATGAGGAGCAGCAAAGAGGAAAGAACGTTCACCATAGGTTCTTGTACTGACACGAGGAAGTTTCAGAAGGTAACAGAGGAAGAGCGGAGAGTTCTTGAGGGAGTGTAAACACTGATAAGGTCAGAAAGATATGTAGGTCCTGCGGAGCAGAAAGCAGAGTAGCACAGACACGCAACTTTGTATTTAATATAGCGCCTATCCCCATTTAGAGACCAACCTCTAAGAACTTTGCCAACACGGAGTCATTTGCAGAACAGGCTGTTTATCTGGGTAGAGCCGACGGACAGCTGTTTTTGGCGCTTATCATTCGTTTCCTGTGTCATTCAGTCAGGTTTCAGTCACGCACGCACACACATACATACACACACGCGCACACGCGCGCGCATACACACACACACACACATACGGGCGCGCGCCCGAGCGCGCATGTATATCTGAGTGGATTTTACTGCGAAATGTTGCCTAGGACAACTCTCTTGTTGTCGTAGGTTCTTTTATGTTTGTTAAGTGATCGGTACCTCGGTTTATTGTCTCAGTCGAATGACCAGCGTCCAGACCACCACTCAAGTTCCAGTAGAGGGGGAGAAAATTCTGGCATAAATTCAAGCAATAAAAAGCTGCCCGGCCTTGGTGTCCTCTTTTAACACACTAAAGGCTGCTGGTGCAACGATGATCTAAATGTGACAAAAACTTACAACAACAATGAAGCAATCATCGTACGAACTAAACAAAAACTGTCTTCCATCACAACTGACACTATCAAACTTGGCAGTACATCCATCCCTCTTTCCAGTTCAGTCAGGAACCTCGGTGTTGTCCTTGATAACACACTGTCCCTGCAAACATTTATCAGTTCGACATGTCAATCCTGCTACTGTCAATTACGGCGCATCAGTTCCGTCCGGAAATATCTGTCCACTGACGCAACATCTAGACTTGTCGTTTCTCTCATTCTCCTTCGCGTTGACTACTGTAACTCTCCATTGTCTGGTTTGCCTGCTTCATCCATTCCGTCCCTTCAGCGCATACAAAACTCTGCTGCCCGACTCGTCCTCAGAAGGAAAAGATCTGAGCGCATCACTCCTCTTTTGCAACATCTCCACTGGCTCCCTGTCTCACACAGAATAAAGCACAAGATGAACACTCTATGTTATAAATGTATTCACAAATCAGCCCCTTCCTATCTCTGTGGCTGCCTTCACCTCTACACTCCATCTCGCTCTCTACGATCGGCTTCGGATCCACTCTGCTTACGCATACCCAGATTCAAACACTCCACTGTTGGCCGCCGTTCTTTGGACCTTGTAACTGGAATGAACTTCCTCTTTCGCTTCGACAGGTCTCCACACTCAGCTCTTTTAAATCTGGCCTTAAAACCCACATCTTCCCTGCCTCCTCCTTGTCTTCAGTTGTTGTTTTTTTTCTCCAGTTTCAGAGTTATGCATGCGTGTGAATGACTGGTGCGAAAGCGCTTTAATTTGTATCTGTACAAGATTCAGCGCTATATAATAACAACAAGAACAACATACCACTGAGTCCAAATCTAGGCGCAACAAAGACTTTCCGAACATCCAAACCCCCTCCTCACCACCCACCGCCCCCCCCCCCACCCCCCTCTCAAAGCCAAGCCGTGTTCAACTTGAAGCTTTAAGACGACAAATACTTCCCCTTGACCCCAATACCCTGACAGGAGTCAACCAAACTTCAAAGGCCGACACAGAGATAGCGAAGACTGAAGAACGTACACCAATGTCAGTTCAAACCGCCTGATCTTAGTTTATCCCTATTTGGGAGCTCCCACACTGATAATATCAAGCAGGACTTAAGTGACAGCGTTCTGGACAGCAAAAAGAAAGTGTATGATATCTGTTTGTGAACGAACTGCAGAGAAATGTGTGTGTTGGGGGGGGTGGGGGTGGGGGGGTGCGGGGGGGAGGGTATGGAGGGGGTGAGAGAGAGAGTGTGTGTGTGTGTGTGTGTGTGAGATAGAGAGAGAGAGTGTGTGTGTATGTGTGTGAGAGAGAGAGTGTGTGTGTGCGTATGTATGTGTGTGTGTGTGAGAGAGAGAGAAAGAGTGAGTGAGAGAGAGAGAGAGAGTGTGTGTGCATGTGTGAGAGAGACAGAAAGAGAGAGAGAGTGTGTGTGTGTGTATGTGAGAGAGAGAGAGAGAGTGTGTGTGTGTATGTATGTGTGTGTGAGAGAGAGAGAGAGTGTGTGTGTGTGTGTGTGCATGTGCATGTGTGTGTGTGTGTGTGTGTGTGTGGAGGGGAGAAAGGGGGAGGGAGGGGTCTCCCCTCTTAATCCCCACCCCCTCCCAGGACCTGCCTGGGTTTGAACCGCACACCTCACAGCCACAGTCGCCCCAGTTTTCCCATGAGGAGTTCCAGCCTCGCAAGATAAACCCGCTGCCTGAAGATACAGTCATGTGTGTGGGGGGGGGGGATGAGAGGGGGGGTGCTGAAGACGACGACAACGACAACGACAACGACGACGATGAAAAGGTTGACTGCAGATAAACCTAGTCAATCGTCTCAAAATTTACGAGACAAACACAATCCTGACCCACTACAACAACTGGCCCTTTCGAACGTCTGTAAACACTTCTCCAGCGAGGTAACAGACATCTAGAAATGCTATCATTTCAGGATATCACTGCATAAATCTCTGATCTCTCGGAGTCTCCAAGGAGTGCTAAAAACTCAATGTTATCTCTGTGAGCAGTGTCGCAGATTAGAAAGTGACAAATGTGACAGGTGTGTGTGGTGGATTCCCAGATAAGACTTCTTGGCAGGTGAGGAATGACATTGGACAGGAACCTATCTTGCACGCTCTTTTCTCTGTTTCTTTTCGGGTCTTCGTGTAGACCACCGTCCTTGTGCCATATGTATGTCGTGTGTCTGGATGTGTGTGTATGCCTCTGTGTGTGTGTGTGTGTGTGTGTGTGTGTGTGTGTGTGTGTGTGTGTCTGTGTCTGTGTGTGTGTGTCTGTGTCTGTGTGTCTGTGTGTGTCTGTGTCTGTGTGTGTCTGTGCGTCTGTCTGTGTGTCTGTCTGCCCTCTGTGGTGTGTGTGTGTGTGTGTGTGTGTGTGTGTGTGTGTGTGTGTGTGTGTGTGTGTGACCAAGACACTGGCTCTGACACCACCCCACAACCCAACCCATAGATCAGACATAGACACTGGCTCTGACACCACCCCACAACCCAACACATAGATCAGACATAGACACTGGCTCTGACACTATCCCACAACCCAACCCATAGATCAGACATAGACACTGGCTCTGACACCACCCCACAACCCAACCCATAGATCAGACCTGGACACTGGCTCTGACATCCACCCCACAAACCCAACCCATAGATCAGACATAGACACTGGCTCTGACACCCACCCCACAACCCAACCCATAGATCAGACCTAGACACTGGCTCTGACACCACCCCACAACCCAACCCATAGATCAGACCTAGACACTGGCTCTGACACCACCCCACAACCCAACCCATAGATCAGACATAGAGACACCCACCCCACGTCAGGCCACCAAAGCAGGCCTACACAATGGATAGAAGAGCGGCGGCCCAGTATCAATACGCCTGACCAGAAGCACTAGGAAGCGAGTGTCCTCAGGTTCGACTCCCATGATATACGGACTGTAGTTTCTACTCCACCCCCACATCCCTCTCTCCATCAGCTGAGGTCCCGTGTGGTCAGCCGCTCGTAAAGGAGCCCACGGCTAGAAAAGGGTTGTCTCTAGCAAAGTTCTGTTGTAAAAATCAATTTTGATAGGAAAACAAACACACTTGCAGACAAGGAATAAAAAGAAAAACAACAACACCCAAATGGCGTTGCATTGTAGCGACGCGAGCAGCCTATATTTCACACAGAAAAATCTGTTGTGACAAAAGGTAAAACTACAATGGGAATTTGCGATCAACACATGACCGCACTGTTCGTCACAACCGGGCAAGCTCCATGAACACTATGTGGACACGTCTGTCCGTCCTCATGGCTCGTTTCACGCTGCGGTGAACACTGTTTCTACGTGAATTAAAACAATGTTTGGCTCACTGTTTTAAACAGGACTGCAATTGTCGATTTTATAACAGATAAATAGAACTGGAACAGTCGATTATATGGCAGCGATAGGTACATTACTGTCCATTCTTGTGCCAAGAGAAACTATTTCCACGTAAATTGAAACAACGTATGGCTGACTGTTTTAAACAGGACTGGAAATGTTGATAAAATGACAGCGATATGTACATTACTGACAGTTCTTGTCCCGAATGAAACAATTTCTACGTTGATTGAAACAGGGCGCGATTGACTGTTAAAAACAGGTTTGAAACAATCAGTTACAAAACAGCGATAAACCTCGAATAATGTGATGAACATCTCTTTCTGTGCTGCGCCCAAGTGACTCTTTACAGCAGCAGAAGAAAAGCGATGAGTGCATGACCAACCGTTCTTTCTTCCGCCTTGGAAGCGAGAGAATCTGAGTGCGCTGGTTCGAATCACGGTTCAGCCGCCGATATTTTCTCCCCCTCCACTAGACCTTGAGTGGTGGTCTGGACGCTAGTCATTCGGATGAGACGATAAACCGAGGTCCCGTGTGCAGCATGCATTTAGCGCACGTAAAAGAACCCACGGCAACAAAAGGGTTGTTCCTGGCAAAATTCTGTAGAAAAATCCACTTCGATAGGAAAAACAAATAGAAAGTACACACAGGAAAAAATGCAAAAAAAAAAAAGAGAAAAAAGTAGCGTCGCGCTCTGCAGTGGAGTGT
This sequence comes from Babylonia areolata, assembly GCF_041734735.1. Lineage (NCBI taxonomy): Eukaryota > Metazoa > Mollusca > Gastropoda > Neogastropoda > Buccinidae > Babylonia > Babylonia areolata. The sequence goes on from NC_134886.1 coordinate 42,387,264, forward strand.
AGCCCGAATTTCACACAGAGAAATTTGATGTGATAAAAAGAAATACAAATACAAATGATTACAGCAAGGACTGTGATCCATAAAGTACTTACCTGACGTCACCGTCCGCAATTCCGTAATGGTGTTTGTGACGTGCCAGCTTGAAATCTGTGACGTGCACATCCAGAGGAGGACCAAACACCAGTGTGCTAACAGGGAGGCTGTGTACACGCTTTCGTAGGGAGCATTTAGTCGCTTGCAGAACGAGAAAAAGGTCGTATGACGTAATGGGCAGCCCACCACCGTAACTAACTTTTCTGGGCGTGCGCTGCCTTTCTTCGGACAACTTTTCGGCACAGTTCGATCACATCATCAGGCGATTTCCGTACGATATTCTAGTATTTCGGTGACCAAGAAAAATCGGCAATGGAGGCGCGCATGTGCACGCGATTCTCGCTAAAAATGACCGGGGAGTTCCGACGAAATGTTACCAACGAAAGCGTGTGCACAACCTCCCAGTTTGTCCAGTCTGTACTCAAGTTATGTCCGAACGCCGACTTTCCCAAAGCCCTCTTGGGGATGTAAGTTGGGCAAGACTCGGTCAACTATGGTCCAACTATAGCCCGTCAGTTCTGCCTCAGGTATTATTTCGGGGTGCCCTCTCATCGGGTAGAACTCCGATTATACTTCATGTTCCAGGTAAGTCTCGTTTGATCAGTCAGTTACCCGCTCTGCTGTTCTGGGGCCTTGACATGGTAGAGACCCGAAGGTTCCGTTTACCTTGAAAGTAAAGTTAGTTTCAGTTTCAGTAGCTCAAGGAGGCGTCACTGCGTTCGGACAAATCCATATACACTACACCACATCTGCCAAGCAGATGCCTGACCAGCAGCGTAACCCAACGCGCTTTGTCAGGCCTTTTTAGAAAAATAAAAAAATAAAAAAATAAAATAAATAAATAAATAAATAATAATAATATAATTAAAAAATGAATAAATGAATAAATAAATAAATAATGATAATAATAATAATGAAAAAATATTTAAAAAAAGTAAAGTTAACTCGAATTTAAGACACGCGCGGTGCACTCAGACAGCTAAACCATCGTCTTTTATTTAAAAAAAAATCCTGGTGATTCCCTTCTGTGCATGTTCTTTTACTTCTCACAGTACCACAGTTCAGAGCACTGCCAAGCGAGTTTGCAAAACACGTGCTATCCGCAAAGCACGCCTGTTTTCCTCAACAAAAACACCACCACAGAAGTCACCCTTGGCAAATACTAAGGGCAAATTTTCCTTTGGGTTTGAAGATTGGGTACTGCTTACCCTTGAGCAGTTTGCTTTGCCTCAGGTAGATTTGCCCACAGGTAGGTTTACAGTTTACCAGCAGGCATCTTGAATACGGCCCCTGATGGTCCTAGTCGGACTGACTATTTCATGTACACTCAGGTTATAAATGAAGTCCATTTCCCTCTTCACTGTCTTCTTCTTCTTCTTCTGCGTTCACTCGTATGCACACGAGTGGGCTTTTACGTGTATGACCGTTTTTACCCCGCCATGTAGGCAGCCATACTCCGTTTTCGGGGATGTGCATGCTGGGTATGTTCTTGTTTCCATAACCCACCGAACGCTGACATGGATTACAGGATCTTTAACGTGCGTATTTGATCTTCTGCTTGCATATACACACGAAGGGGGTTCAGGCACTAGCAGGTCTGCACATATGTTGACCTGGGAGATCGTAAAAATCTCCACCCTTTACCCACCAGGCGCCGTCACCGTGATTCGAACCCGGGACCCTCAGATTGACAGTCCAACGCTTTAACCACTCGGCTATTGCGCCCGTCCCTCTTGACTGTCCATCATTTCAAGATTTAAGAAAATGAACTGAAATATTTCAAAATGTGTATCAGCCACCGTTGAACTTTCAGTCACAAAATGCAAATAGGATAGTAATTCACTCCATTGCAATGCTTATAATCATTATCAAACATCGAAGAAAGAGAAAAGAATTAACGTTTTAATATGACTTTAAGAAAGGTTAGGATTTCGCTGTTTTTCATGATGGAAATAATTTTGAATCTGTTCCGCGACATTCTCATTTTCGTGGATTTACCTTTTTTGATTTAACTTCTTTGGGGACAAACCGATGGTCTTGCAAACCGAACTCTGAGTCCTGAGCTATGTGTTCACCCTCTCTTTGCGCACACGCAAACTCGTGTGAGTATTCATGCGTACCTAGCCCACAGGTTTCGTTTTCTTTTAATCGTTCGCTCACCGACAACAGTAATCAATATGATCTTCATTCTTTGACACAAAAATCACAGCCTGCTATATTTACTGCCTTGTGAGCACCAAGCTGACCGTAGTTGCTTTTGATTCAAACCTTTCTTTTCTTTCTTTCAATTTTCAGCACTACTCGAATACAAAGCATTACACGATTCTATCACTAGATAAGCGAAGGGAATTACTTTTCTATAAGTCGCAGTGATCATTTTAAAAGCATGGAGGAAAGTTCACTTGAAACAGAACACACTCCCCCTCTCCCAAAACCCCCCTCAACCTCCCACACCCCCAAATCCCCCAACCCCCCAAAGCGGTATTAGCAAAGTAACACGCACTTTCTGCACTCTGTCACCTTCATAATAAAGTTTTTGACGATCTTCTCTAACAAGACTGGTTATGACTGGGCACGACTGAAAACACTAAGAGCGCGTGGTGCCCTCAGTCAGCAACACAATCACCCCCAGCACCTTTCAATTATATAAATCAGGCGTGCAGCGTAGCCGTACAGCGGCGTGAATATCAATCGTTATTAATTTTCAGCAGCTAATGTTCATCACGCCACATGTGCGGTTTAAAACGGAAAGAGAAAAAAACCCCACATATATTTATCGTCGAGGGGGTGAAAAGGAAACGTGCCTAATTGGTAAGGGTGTGAAATAGGAAAAGAATGGAAAGGTCTGGGGAAGGTGGGTTCAGGGGGTTGGAAGGGGGTGGGGGGGGGGGAGAAGTGGCAGGGTGAGGATGAAGGGGGTGTGGGGTGGGTGTAGGAGAGGAGTGAGGGGGAGGGGGGAGCACAGGGCGACGGGGGGGAACGAAAAGTGTTGGAGGAACGGTCACGTCGACAAGGTGACCATGAATCGTCAAAGTTCCGGGTCTTCCTTCCCACAGAACACAGCTGATTACAAACAGGCTTGTGTTGGCTTCTGTCCGAGGCCCCACAATCCTACGACGTGGAATCCATTCTTGATTAATTAATTGATCGAAGTCTGTGCCCACACAGCCTGTCTTTGATTGGAACAATCCTCTTTGTGTTCGGTTCCCAGCCGGCGTGAGTTTGTGCCTGTGTGAACGACTGCGTGCTTGAGTGATTTTCCACAGTGACATGTTTGTGTTGGCATGGGATGACTTTCCACCTATTCCAGCAGTCACCTCCAACTTGAATTTGTATAACACGCTGTTGATTTCCACGGTAGCCCCTCATTTTAAATGCCATCTCTCTCTCTCTCTCTCTCTTCCCCCCCCCCCCTCCCCTCCTCCCACCCATCCCCTCTCCCTTGAACTGAATTCGACAATCGACACTATCTTCTTCTGCCTTCGTGGACATGAAATTCTCACGTTCACTGGTTTCGTGTCGTCCGTATTCGAACGACCGTGCATTTTCTTTAACCCGCCGTTTAGGTTTAATGCTCCGTTTTCGTTGGTGTGAGTCGAAGTTAATCAACTGTTCAAGTTTTCATGGGAATCTAACTGTATTATTTTTCATCAGAAACTAATTGTATATGTTTCCATCAGAAGTTATTAGTTATTAGTTTTCATTGGAAGCTAATTGTATTACTTTCCACCAGAAGCTAATTCTATAAGTTTCAATTCAAAGCTAATTGTATTAGTTTCCATAGGAGGCTAATTGCATAAGTTTCCATTGAAAGCTAATTGTGCTAGTTTCCATCACAAGCTAATTATATCAGTTTCCATCACAAGCTAACTATATCAGTTTCCATCACAAGCTAACTATATCAGTTTCCATCACAAGCTAACTATATCAGTTTCCATCTCAAGCTAACTATATCAGTTTCCATCACAAGCTAACTATATCAGTTTCCATCACAAGCTAACTATATCAGTTTCCATCTCAAGCTAACTATATCAGTTTCCATCACAAGCTAATTGTAACAGTTTCCATCACAAGCTAACTATATCAGTTTCCATCACATGCTAATTATATCAGTTTCCATCACATGCTAATTATATCAGTTTCCATCACAAGCTAACTATATCAGTTTCCATCTCAAGCTAACTATATCAGTTTCCATCACAAGCTAACTATATCAGTTTCCATCTCAAGCTAACTATATCAGTTTCCATCTCAAGCAAACTATATCAGTTTCCATCACAAGCTCACTATATCAGTTTCCATCTCAAGCTAACTATATCAGTTTCCCTCTCAAGCTAATTATATCAGTTTCCATCACAAGCTCACTACATCTGTTTCCATCTCAAGCTAATTGTATCAGTTTCCATCACAAGCTAATTGTATCAGTTTCCATCACAAGCTAACTATATCAGTTTCCATCACAAGCTAACTATATCAGTTTCCATCACAAGCTAACTATATCAGTTTCCATCTCAAGCTAACTATATCAGTTTCCATCACAAGCTCACTATATCAGTTTCCATCACAAGCTAATTGTATCAGTTTCCATCACAAGCTAATTGTATCAGTTTCCATCACAAGCGAATTGTATCAGTTTCCATCACAAGCTAACAAAATCAGTTTCCATCACATGCTAATTATATCAGTTTCCATCACAAGCTAACTATATCAGTTTCCATCACAAGCTAACTATATCAGTTTCCATCACAAGCTAACTATATCAGTTTCCATCACAAGCTAACTATATCAGTTTCCATCACAAGCTAACTATGTCAGTTTCCATGGCTAGCTATCCACTGAGAGGCTGAGGGAGACAGCGGGATCTTGATCGCGTCTTTGATCTCAGTCATGTGTGCACACATCGGCGAGGGGTTCAGATCACAAGCCATGTTTTTCACACTAACAATTAACCCTGAAGGAGACCGGGGTGGGGGGATAGAGGAGAGGGAGGGGGAATCTTCACCCTTAACTCCCAACCCCCTCCCCGCCCCCCCCCCCCCCCCTACCCCCCCAATCCCCCTCCCAGCTCCTGTCGGGATTTGAACCGCACACCTCACAGCAACAGTCGCTCCAATTTTCCCGTCATGAGTTGCAGTCCCAGCAACATAAGCGTGCTGCCTTGATATAGGGTCGTGTGTGTGTGTGTGTGTGTGTGTGTGTGTGTGTGTGTGTGTGTGTGTGTGTGTGTGTGAATGTGCGTACGTGCACATGCGTACGTGTGTGTGTGCGGTGTGTGTGCGTGTGTGTGTATATGCAGCGTGTGTGTGTGTGTGTGTGTGTGTGTGTGTGTGTGTCTGTGCTTGTGTGTGTGCGCGCGCGCGCATATGTGTGTTTATGTGTGGGTGTGAGAGAGTGCGACTCTAAATACGCGTCGACTCTACAATAATAATTATTTTCTTTATTCACCTGTTCAATCAGTTTCGCTCATATGCCCATCGCTGTTAAACACAAAGTCACAGCCTTTACCTCACGCAGCATTGTAAGCATGAGCGGGAACGTATACTCTCTGAATTAAAACAGTATTGGACTTGACTTCTGAAAGAAAGAAAAGAAGAAAAATCAACAATATAATAAAAACTCTGTCGATCATCAGTCTGGAATGCAAAGACGTCACTTTCCAAGGCACTGTACTCCACAAAGTATCGGCTTTCCTTATTATTTTTGTTTTAATAAAAAAAAAAAAAAGAGACTCGCAAGAGAAACATGCACTTATTGCACTCTAAAAAAATATTTCGACGATTTCTTCTGACATTATTACACATACTGACAACAACAACAACAACAAAAAAACCCAGAAAAACAACAACAAAGTTTATATACAGAGCCACAATATCACCCCTTCGGCCGCTTCAGAGCGACCGTTTATGTGCAGCGAGATACACACACACACACACACACACACACACACATATATATATATATATATGTGTGTGTGTGTGTGTGTGTGTGATATATATATATATATATATATATGTGTGTGTGTGTGTGTGTGTGATATATATATATATATATATGTGTGTGTGTGTGTGTGTGTGTGTGTGTGTGTGTGTGTGTAAATCATTTATTCCTTTCTGGAACTTACTGATACCACGAGGTGGCGAAAAGTAAACTAATACAACTGGCAAGAGTTTCAATCATCACAAGGATTGGAGGGGCCCGGTGGGGCTTGGGGGGGGGAATGGTGGGTGGGTCCATGGCGAGAATGAAGGGGCGGGGGAGAAAGGAGGGGGCAGGAGTTGTGGGAGGGGGGGGGGGAGGAAAGGACTGAGCTATCTAGACAACCCGACGAAAGGTCCACCATGAATTGTGAAAAAGGTCCCCGGTCTCAAATGACGAGGGTCTGTGTTTGGTTACCTGATCTCAAACTGATTGTTATCAGCCAGTGAAAGCGTCGGTCGAAAGCAGACGAATTCTCTGCCCACACGGCCCAGTCTTTGATTGGTGTAATTCCCATTGTGTTCGATTCCCAACCTGGCAAGACTCTCGCCTGCGTTTTACGATTCCAAGCTTGAATGATTTCGACAGTGACGGTCTGACTTTCCCCCAGTGTTCCGTATTGGATTCCAACGCATGTTTGTATAACACGGTGTTGGGTTCCACAGTGACCCCTTGCCGAAAATGTCCCTGGAAGTGAAATTGATTACTGATAGTTTCTTCCTTTTCTGCATTGGTGAACGGTACGGCAAATTATACATTTACACTCCTTTGTAGGAGAACGGGTTTCTGCATGTTAGACCGTTTTGGGACCCCTATCACTTAGGCAGCCATTGTCTGTTTTCATGAGTAGAATGTGGAGTGATGGCCTAGAGGTAACGCGTCCACCTAGGAAGCGAGAGAATTTGGTCGCGCTGGTTCGAATCACGGCTCAGCCGCCGATATTTTCTCCCCCTCCACTAGACCTTGAGTGGTGGTCTGGACGCTAGTCATTCGGATGAGACGATAAACCGAGGTCCCGTGTGCAGCATGCACTTAGCGCACGTAAAAGAACCCACGGCAACAAAAGGGTTGTTCCTGGCAAAATTCTGTAGGAAAATCCACTTCGATAGGAAAAACAAATAAAAGTGCACGCAGGAAAAAATACAAAAAATGGGTGGCGCTGTAGTATAGCGACTCGCTCGCCCTGGGGAGAGCAGCCCGAATTTCACACAGAGAAATCTGTTGTGATAAAAAGAAATACAAATACAAATAGAACTCGTTTAGCTCAGGGGAGTAACTGCAAGCTGGGTTCGCCTGTTTTCATTATCTTCCTAACAGTAACAGTGACAAGTATTAGGCCGGGATCTTTAACGTGCGAAATGACCATTCCACAACTTTCCTGAAAACAGAAATCTGCTTCATCTGTGGTTTCTTATA
>NC_134886.1:42399748-42402248 GCF_041734735.1 Babylonia areolata
AGAAGGAAGGAAGGAAGAAAGGAAGGAGGAAGAGAAGGAAGGAAGGAAGGAGGAAGAGAAGGAAGGAAGGAGGAAGAGAAGGAAGGAAGGAAGGAGGAAGAGAAGAGAGGCAGAAAGGAAGGAGGAAGAGAAGGAAGGAAGGAGGAAAGGAAGGAGGAAGAGGAGGAAGGAAGGAGGAAAGGAAGGAGGAAGAGAAGGAAGGAAGGAAGGAAGAGAAGAGGGGCAGAAAGGAAGGAGGAAGAGAAGGAAGGAAGGAGGAAAGGAAGGAGGAAGAGAAGGAAGGAAGGAAGAAAGGAAGGAGGAAGAGAAGGAAGGAAGAAAGGAAGGAGGAAGAGAAGGAAGGAAGGAGGAAGAGAAGAGGGGCAGAAAGGAAGGAGGAAGAGAAGGAAGGAAGGAGGAAGAGAAGGAAGGAATGAGGAAGAGAAGGAAGGAAGGAAGGAAGGAAAGAAGAAGGATGAGAAGGAAGGAAGGCAGGCAGAAAGGAGGGAGTAAGAGAAGGAAGGAAGGAGGAAGAGAAGGAAGGAAGGAGGAAGAGAAGGAAGGAAGAAGAGAAGGAAGGAAGGAGGAAGAGAAGGAAGGAAGAAGAGAAGGAAGGAAGGAAGAAGAGAAGGAAGGAAGGCAGGCAGAAAGGAGGGAGGAAGAGAAAGCAGGGAGAGGGAGCGAGAGAGGGGTGTGGGGGGGGGGGGGGGAGGGGGAGGAACAGGTGAGAGGGGTATGGAGGGAGAGAGGGGGGAAGGGAGGAGAGAAAACAGAGTGAGTTGAAATATATATATATATACCAAACTGATTATATATATATATATATATATATGTGTGTGTGTGTGTGTGTGTGTGTGTGTGTGTGTGTGTGTGTGTGTGTGTGTGTGTGTGTGCAGACATACTGGCAGAGAAGGAAAGATCAAACTTAAGAGGGAGATGGAAAGAGAGAGAGAAAGAAACAGAGAGACGGAGAAAGAAAGACAAGAGAGAGAGGGGGAGGGAGGGAGGGAGGGACAGACAGACAGACAGACAGAGAAAGAAAGATCAGAGTGTGAGGGAGTTAAAGATACAGACAGACCAACAGACAGAGTGGGTAAGGCCAGAGAGAAAGAGAACGAACGAAGGAAATTTTATTTTACGAGGGTAAAGGAGTAAGCACAAAGTACTTGTTTACATCCGGCCCTCTGGGCAAGAATAATAATTGAGAAAAGAAAAAAGAAAAGAAAAGAAAATTAAATAAAGCGAGAGTCAATTCACAACACCAACGTCAAAATTACACAAGCATGTGCAAACATAAACATAGAACTTATTTTCAATTCAATATCGCGATAGATGAATAACAACGAGGACAATAGGTTAGGGGCGTGGTGGAGAGCGGAAGGAAGATAGGACAAGGGGAAGAGTAAAGAAGGTAGGGGAGGCTGACTGAACAGACAGATATAGTGACAGTGACAGTGGAGACAGACATAGAGAGAGACTGACAGGGGAGGAGAGAGGCGTGTATATATTGACAGTCTATACTATACTATAACAATACTATTTGTTGTTTATAATTGATATGTGTCACATAATCACATGCTTTTCAATGAATGTGCACGATATATGTTTTTAAAGGTAGGGATGCTTTTTACAGTGTTTACATTGAGGCTGGATAATATTTCATTCCATAAACAGCCCCCTGAATAAGACAGACTTTATTTTAAAAGATCGATCCTTGGAAGTGGTACCATAACTTTATGAACATGACGATGAGTGTTGGTTACAAATTTATTCTTCAGTGAGGGGGGGGGGAGTAAATCCAGACATGATTGTGAACATAAATAGACCTTTGTTAAATAGAAGTTTTGTTTTCAGTGCGAGGATATCGAGGGCTTTATAAGCAGATATAGTCAATGATGAAGATTTTAAAAGAATCAGTTTTACAGCTCTTCTATGCAGACTCAGTAGAGGCTTTATAATACTGTCACTCGCCGAATCCCACACTGTCGAAGCATAGTTAATGTGTGATTCTATATAAGCACTGACAAATAGTTTTCGGCAGTGAAGATCCAAAAAGTGTTTAATTCTAGACTGTTGATAGATATTTTTTTTACGCCTGTTTGCGTAACAGAGAGAGAGGTGGGGATGGAAAGATCGGGGAGAGAAAGAAAGAGATAAAGAACAGAGAGAAAAGGCGGGGGATAGAAAGATCAGACACACACACACACACACACACACACACACACACACACACAGAGAGAGAGAGAGAGAGAGAGAGAGAGAGAGAGAACGAACAAACACGAAGACAGAGAGAACGTCATCATAGGTAGTGTGAGTTTCACAGAAATAATTATGTTGAGACACGTAATTTTCACACACACACACACACACACACACACACACACACACACACACACACACACACACACACACACACACATGTTTGAGGGCGGTTCTAATTCGTCTGCCATATCGTCCCACAAGGCCCCCCCCCCCGCCCCCCCACGCCCCCCAACACACACACACACACACACACACACAC
>NC_134886.1:42412248-42417248 GCF_041734735.1 Babylonia areolata
TAGTGGTGGTGGTGTTTGCAGCAATGGTAGTGGTAGTGGTGGTGATGGTGGTGTTTACAGCAATGGTAGTGGTAGTGGTGGTGGTGGTGGTGTTTGCAGCAATGGTAGTGGGGGTGGGGGTGGTGTTCGCAGCCATGGTAGCGATGATGGTGGGGGTGGTGAGAGTGGAGGGGGCGGGGTGTTCGCAACCTTTGTTGTGGTGATGGTGGCTCAGGGGCTGATAGGGGGCGGGGAGAGGAGGGGAGAGGAGAGGAGGGGGAGGGAGAGGGGTGGTTTTTAGAACAACGGAACCCTCGTGTTTTGTTCCCCACCCCCCGGCTGTGAACACTGATTTCAACAGAAAGGTGATAATCTTTTCTTTTTCCCTTTAAAAAAAAAAATCACTGGCTGACGTCTCTGAGCCATCAACTGAAGACCCCCAGAGCTAAATGGAGTGCAGTGATGGCCTGGAGGTAACGCGTCCGCCAAGGAAGCGAGAGAATGTGAGCGCACTGGCTGGAATCACACCGACAGTCGCCAGTATTTTCTCCTTCCCCCCTCCACTAGACTTTGTGTAGTGGTCTGGACGCTAGTCATTCGAATGAGACGATAAACTGATGTCCTGTGTGCAGCAGCATGCATTTAGCGCACGCAAAAGAACCCACGGCAATAAAATGGTTATCCCTGGCAAGATTCTGTAAAAAAAAAAAAAAAGAAAGAAAAAAAAAAAGGTCACTTCCATAGGAAAACAGATAAAATTGCAGACAAAGAAAAAAACAGTTTCGCGGCGCGCTATCCTGGGGAGAGCAGCCCGAATTTCACACAGAGAAAATTGTTATGACAAAAAGAGTAATACAAATACTGAAACAATACAAATGAATGCGTTGTGTCCAACAGTCAACACGAATCACAAGCTAGATACACAGCCTTCTGACGGGCGCAATAGCCGAGTGGTTAAAGCGTTGGACTTTCAATCTGAGGGTCCCGGGTTCCCATCTCGGTAACGGCGCCTTGTTGGTAAAGGGTGGCGATTTTTCCGATCTCCCGGGTCAGCATATGTGCAGACCTACTGAGTGCCTGAACCCCCTTCGTGTGTATATGCAAGCAGATCAAATACGCACGTTAAAGATCCTGTGATCCATGTCAGCGTTCGGTGGGTTATGGAAACAAGAACATACCCAGCATGCAACACACCCCGGAGTATGGCTGCCTTCATGGCGGGGTAAAAACGGTCATCCACGTAAAAGCCCACTCGTGTACATGTATACGAGTGGTCGTGGGACTTGCAGTCCACGAGCGAGAAAGAAAAAGAAGACAGCCTTTTTCTTCTATTACTATACTGTACGTCTCACCCCCCACCCCCACCCCCACAAAAGACCTCCCTAAAGACGTGAATGACATGGAGATAAAAATTAAAAAAAAGCTTGAAAAAGAGAAGCATAGTATGTCACGCCATTCATGCGTGGACACACACCTTCCTTACACCCATTCATGTCTGTACACACACCTTCCTCACAGCCATTCATGTCTGTACACACACACACCTTCCTTACAGCCATTCATGCGTGTACACACACCTTCCTTACAGCCATTCATGTCTGTACACACACCTTCCTTACAGCCATTCATGTCTGTACACACACCTTCCTTACAGCCATTCATGTCTGTACACACACACACCTTCCTTACAGCCATTCATGCGTGCACACACACCTTCCTTACAGCCATTCATGTCTGTACACACACTTTCCTTACAGCCATTCATGCGTGTGCACACACAAACCTTCCTTACACCCATTCATGTCTGTACACACACCTACCTTACAGCCATTCATGTCTGTACACACACTTTCCTTACAGCCATTCATGTCTGTACACACACCTTCCTTACAGCCATTCATGTCTGTACACACACTTTCCTTACAGCCATTCATGCGTGTGCACACACACACCTTCCTTACAGCCATTCATGCGTGTACACACACCTTCCTTACAGCCATTCATGTCTGTACACACACCTACCTTACACCCATTCATGTCTGTACACACACCTACCTTACAGCCATTCATGTCTGTACACACACTTTCCTTACAGCCATTCATGCGTGTGCACACACACACCTTCCTTACAGCCATTCATGTCTGTACACACACCTTCCTTACAGCCATTTATGTCTGTACACACACTTTCCTTACAGCCATTCATGTCTGTACACACACTTTCCTTACAGCCATTCATGCGTGTGCACACACACACCTTTCTTACAGCCATTCATGTCTGTACACACACCTTCCTTACAGCCATTCATGTCTGTACACACACCTTCCTTACAGCCATTCATGCGTGTGCACACACACACCTTTCTTACAGCCATTCATGCGTGTGCACACACACACCTTTCTTACAGCCATTCATGTCTGTACACACACCTTTCTTACAGCCATTCATGTCTGTACACACACCTTCCTTACAGCCATTCATGTCTGTACACACACTTTCCTTACAGCCATTCATGCGTGTGCACACACACACCTTCCTTACAGCCATTCATGCGTGTACACACACCTTCCTTACAGCCATTTATGTCTGTACACACACCTTCCTTACAGCCATTCATGTCTGTACACACACACACCTTCCTTACAGCCATTCATGCGTGTACACACACCTTCCTTACAGCCATTTATGTCTGTACACACACCTTTCTTACACCCATTCATGTCTGTACACACACACACCTTCCTTACAGCCATTCATGCGTGTACACACACCTTCCTTACAGCCATTCATGTCTGTACACACACCTTCCTTACAGCCATTCATGTCTGTACACACACCTTCCTTACAGCCATTCATGCGTGCACACACACCTTCCTTACAGCCATCCATGTCTGTACACACACTTTCCTTACAGCCATTCATGCGTGTGCACACACACACCTTTCTTACACCCATTCATGTCTGTACACACACCTTCCTTACAGCCATTCATGTCTGTACACACACTTTCCTTACACCCATTCATGTCTGTACACACACCTTCCTTACAGCCATTCATGTCAGTACACACACCTTCCTTACAGCCATTCATGTCTGTACACACACACACACCTTCCTTACAGCCATTCATGTCTGTACACACACCTTCCTTACAGCCATTCATGTCTGTACACACACCTTCCTTACAGCCATTCATGTCTGTACACACACACACCTTCCTCACAGCCATTCATGTCTGTACACACACCTTCCTCACAGCCATTCATGTCTGTACACACACCTTCCTTACAGCCATTCATGCGTGTTCACACACCTTCCTTGTGTAACAGGGTGAAATTGTTCTCTTTGCCCCGCAGAGAGAGAGAGAGAGTGTGTGTGTGTGTGTACACGTTCATGTCCCGTGTCAGCTTTAGCGTGATTACTTCACGTGCAAAATAATATTCATGTAGGGTGGATGTGCTGCATCTTGATATGTTTTTACGAAGTGAGTTCTCCTACCCTTTCCTTGTAGAACCAGCAGTTTGATCAGTTCTCAGTTAGCTTGAAAAGGGAACAGGCAAGAGCATTGTGTGTGTGACTCTGTCAACCTGATAGGGGTAATCATTCATTTACTTATTTATTTCCCGCCTCGCACGAGTACAGTCCCTTGCTCTTTAACCCCCCGCTCTCCTGTTCCCTTTACCCAAGTTCCGATACGTTCCCCGTCCTCAGTAAAGCCTTGAAGAGAACTGGTGCTGATGTGGTAAGAGAACCCTGCCCAACCGGCTACACTTAAGCCATTCATGCGTGTACACACACCTTCCTTACAACAGTGACACGCGTTGACAAGTTGTTGTGTGTTGTTTAGTGAATTATAATTTGGGGAGTGGAGGGTCCATTCTTCGTTTTGTAACAACTTTTCAGAAGAATGGTATAACTCTCTCTCTCTCTCTCCCTCTCTCTCTCTCACAAACACACACACACACACACGCACGCACGCACACACATTGATACTCATAGCTCCACATAATTGAACAGGAAACTGCCTCCCCCCCTCACACCACCCTCACACCCCACACATTCTGTCAACCAGATCATATTCTTTTTTGTTGTTCACTGTGTGTGGCCAATAGAACACTATCCGATAAATTTCACTGTATCATATCTCTGTCTCTCTTTGTCCCTCTTTGTCTCTCTTTCCTCTATCTCTGTCTGTCTGTCTGTCTCTCTCTTTGTGTGTGTGTGTGTGTGTGTGTGTGTGTGTGTAAAATATCTGGCTCTCTCTCTGTATATATATATATCTGTATTGCAAAATCTGTTATCGCCCCTTGTTCATATGGGGCTGTGGCCTTAAATGAATCAATCATCTGAATCTGAATCTCTCTCTCTCTCTCTCTCTCTCTCTCTCTATATATATATATATATATATAGAGAGAGAGAGAGAGAGAGAGAGAGAGAGAGAGAGAGATCTGCATGTCCGAGTCTGTCGTCACTGTCCACCCTCACCCACCACACAGCTAGTGACGAACGTGACAGAAAGCCCCCGTTCCCTGTCGGTCCGTGGCCGCCATGAGGGCCGCGTTGTCCCTGGCAACGAAGGTCTCCAGCTCCTTCAGCCGACACAGTCCGCTCACCGTACGGCCGCGGCAGAACCTCACAAGGGAGGTAACGTCCCTGCCGTCGCGAAGCACCCGCACGTGGTGACTCCCCCTGCCTTCCCTGCCTTTGCTGTACAGCTCCAGGACCACCCTGGCGGCGCGACGGAGTTGCTTCCCTTCCTGCACGCCCAACGCCTGCAGGACGGAGGTCAAGGTCAGGTCGTGACCCGAGTACAGCGTGAACCTGACCTTGGACCGACCGGAGGCGACTCTGTCCATGCTGGTCAGGATGTCCAGAAGGAGAGGGTGGGTGAGGAGGCGGCTGTAACGGTCCGCCGCCACGTCCCTGCTGGTGACGTCAGCCTCGCCGTCCACCAGGCGGAGCAGTTCTCCAAACATGGCCGCCGTGACGCATTTCTTTTCGCCCTCGCTGCCGCCACCGC
>NC_134886.1:42422248-42502248 GCF_041734735.1 Babylonia areolata
AGCCCCCATGGTGGAATACTGACACACACAGAGCCTGGATAGAAAAAACATGCGGCTGTCAAACTTTGGCAAAAAGAAAGAACAAAACCATCTCCGGACAAAGATACTGAAACAAAAATGAAAGAAAAAACTAAACAGTTTGAAATCATTGCTCAAGAGGCTAAAAATGACAAGTGGAAACAGTTTTGCGAGGCACTCAGTTATGACTCAACATTGACAGAGTTTGGGCAATTTTATCTCGCATGGAAGGGAAAACGTGCACAACAACAACCCCAGACATGGTAGACTGACGGAACCAAGCTTAAGACAAACGAAGAAAAAGGATCCGCCCTGCTCAAACGTTTCATACAACAGAGCGATCAAAGAAACTTTGATGAGAAAAAGAAATATGTTGAGGAGTTAAACCAAACCCTTATGCAGACTGGACCTGATGATGACTTGACAATAGATGATCTAAACCAAGCAATAGCTAAATGCAAGAAAGAACCGTCTCCTGGCCCAGACAAAGTTCGCTCGCTACTCGGACATCAAGGAACTATCGGAAGAAGACAGAAGCAAACTTTTCAATCTATATCAAAACAGTTTACACATTGGACATGTGCCGGAGGACTGGACACACAGCTTCTTAAAACCCATACCAAAACCAGGAAAGGACCATCGTCAGGTAAGCGGCTACCGGATCCTAACCGTGCAAAACATTGCTGGAAAGCTCATGGAACGCATGATAGCCAGGAACCTTGCAAGGGATCTTGAACACAGGCACATTCTCCCTTCAAATCAAGGTGGTTACAGAACAGGCAAGTCCACATGGGAAAATGCAGCTGCTTTTGCATATGAGGTGTATGAAGGATTTCAAAGAAAAGAAGAAACACTAGCAGTAGCAATCGATCTTGAAGATGCCTACAATAAGGTCCAGTTTGCGCACCTCATGGAGCTGCTACTAAGGTATGGAGTAAGTTTGACACTGACAAGATGGATAGCAGCAGCGCTTCAGGAAAGAACCGTCGTCCTACGCCTCAGAGATTGGATGTCTGCACCTTCTAAACTATCCATGGGGCTGCCACAAAGGTCTCCGCTCTCTCCTGTCCTCTACAATGTCTACACGAAGGGCCTTGCAGACTTAAACAACAGTGGAATAGCTCGGGTGCTTACTCTTGCGGATGATGGCCTGGTCTTCAAAACTTCGAAAGATGCTCAGGAAAGTTTTAAAGCCGTCCAGAAACAACTAAACAATATTGCTCAATGGTGCAAAGACACAGGATCTTCCATCAATCCAGCGAAAGCCCAAACGTTGCTGTGCACCCTCAACAACAGAACCGCGAGCAAATCACCACCACCTGTGTCATTCGACGGGATTAAGATCGAGAAAACTGAATGCCTACGCTACCTTGGAATACACTTCGACAGGATGCTGACCTTCAGAAAATATACGGAAAATACTGTTCTCAAATGCAAAAAGGGCCTTTCAGTCTTAAAAGCAATGGCAACCAAAGGTATTGAACAAAGCCACCTCTTCCTGCTATACCAATCACTCGTCCTCAGTGTGATTGACAACGGACTTGGGCTAACAGCACCATCTCAAAGCAACCTCCTAAAATTAGAGTTCAAAATGAAGCTATGAGGCTGATCCTTGGAACAACAAAAGACACGCCCACAGAAACCATGCGATACCTGCTTGACCTTCCTTCAGTGCAGGCCAGAAACAAGTTAGAGCAGGTCAAGACCTACTTCAAAGCATTAGAAAACCCTCAAAACCCACTGCATGACGCAGTCAAAGAACCAAAAGGCAGCCGGCTAGGACGAGGAAGATCATGGATGGGGCAAGCAGAAGACACAATCCAGCTAGTATGCCGACTTCAAGACCTGAAAGAAACAAAAGAATGGGAGAAAAACCCCGAAAACCTCAACCATCTATTCAACACAGTCATTTCACCCACTCTAGGAAGACATTGTCGGGAATGGCCAGAGGGCAAAACTGATGCGGAAGTGAAGCTACTCATAGATGAAAACAGTAAAGAAGAGGACATCATCATATATACAGATGGCTCAGTCACCAAAGACCAATCCGGTTGGGGATTCACTGCGAAACAAAATGGAAAAACAATTAGGGAAGAGAATGCTGCCTACAAAGTCACAACCTCCAGCCTAACGATGGAAGTTGAAGCTGTGACACATGCCCTCCAGTGGCTATCGTCCATCCATACGCCCGGAAACCAACATGCCATGATTCTAACCGACTCAATGAACCTCATCCAGAAAATTGAAAACGGAATGGGAAGCCCAGAGTGGCATAAGGCAATGCGCAACTTTCAGATTAAAAAACTTACATGGTCGTGCTGCCCGGGACATGCAGGTGTTAAGGGAAATGAGCGAGCTGACAGACTTGCTGGTAACGCAACACCAACGAGCGGCCTACATCTAGGAAAATCGGAAATCCTCAGAAAAGTCAAAGAATATCAAAAAGAACAGGTACAAGGCCATCACACCATCGATCGCCTCAAAGAAATAAAAGCAGAAATAAAAGCCGTAAGTCTAGCATGAAAGGTAGAGCACGATGCTTTGCAAATCAAACAAATATCGGCATCATTTCCAAATTAACATTGCGCAAATTTCTTCAGAACAGAACAGAGTCTCTGTGGGCTTTTCCAAATACAATAGACTGAGCAACACACTAGACGCCACGTTCTTGGCATCAGAGATCTTTTCCCATCCCTCTTGCGGCCAGTCAGTGGAAGCCTCTGTGCGTGTGTGTATGTGTGTGTATGTGTGGGTCTGTGTTTTTGAGTGCGTTTGTGCATGTGCGAGGGTGTAAGTGCACACAAGTGTCAGGAGAGTTCTGTGCACGTGCGTGTGTGTGTGTGTGTGTGTGTGTGTGTGTGAGGGGGAGGTGGGGGTGCAGGGGGAGGGGGGTAGAGGATGAGGTATGTGAGTATATGCATGCCCACACTGTGAGAGCAACAGGATATTGGAACGTGCGGGTGTGTATATATATATATATTTTTGTATATATGTGTGTGAGGTTGGGGGTGGGGGATATGGGCGTATGTGTGTGTGCTTGTACAAGTAAGTGTTCATCTCTGTGTGTGTGTGTGTGTGTGTGTGTGTGTTGTGGAAGCTGTGATACGTAGCCTAGAAATGAGTGTGTGGACGATGGGGGTAGAGGAGGTGCAGGGTAATGTGTGTGTATGTGTGTGTGTGTGTTGGGGCTCATGTACGTTTATGTGTATTTGACTGTGCTTTCATATCTGTGAAACTGCATGTTTGGTGCATATCTGTTATGCATGTGTGGGTGTATGTGTGAATGTGTGTCTTCATGTCTTACATTTATTTGCTTACTTATCATCATTGTTGTCTTATTTATTTATTTACTACTACTACTACTACTACCTTTTTATATTATAATTATTAATTATTTATGTATCTATTCATTTATGTACGCTAATCTATTACTTATTCACCTTTTTTTTCTTTCTCTCAAGGCCTGACTAAGCGCGTTGGATTATGCTGCTTGTCAGGCATCTGCTTGGCAGATGTGGTGTAGCGTGTATGGATTTGTCCGAACGCAGTGACGTCCTCCTTGAACTACTGAAACTGAAACCGAAACTCTTCCAGTATTTCATTAGCCACTGAAAAGATTTTGAATGATTATTCATTGCTTAGAATGTTTTCAGAAATTTTACACTCCAGTCCAGTTGGTATCCTCCTTTGATGTATTATATTTAATACTGTTATTTACATTTACATTGTTGTAGGTTAATACTTGTTGATATGCATATACATATTCTCCTTCCCATGACAACTCATTCAATACACACCACAACCTCTTTAGACTTTTTCTTATAATATACTTTTCCTCTGATACATAACATGAACTTTTTTGTCCTTGGATGGAAGAAGTTTTCAATATTATTTACTACCAAAGCAGAAGATCATATACGCTCGTTAAAGATCCCGTAAATCATGCCGACGTTCGGTGGGTTATGGAAACTAGAACATACACAGCATGCACCCTCCGCACATACCCACACCCCCCCGTCCACACACACACCCACATATATATATATATAGATACATAGATACATAGATATATATATGTATGTGTATACACACAGATATATATAAACATATAGATACATATATATGTGTGTACATACATATACATATATATATGTGTGTGTGTGTGTTTGTGTACATATAATAATATATATATATATGTGTGTACATATGCACATATCTATACACATATATTGTGCCTAATATGACTAAACAATGAAACTTTATTAAACTATACAACACACACACACACACACTCACACACACACACACACACACACACACACACACACACACACACACACAGAGTCAGCCCCTCACCCAGGACACAGACCACAGTGGAGGTCAGGACAGCCGCCACTAGCAGAGACCGCTTTCTCCATTCCAGCACCCTCATTGGTCCACTTGTCTCACGTGACCCTCCTCCACTCCAAACAAGGAGCAGACAACTGTCAGCTAGATCTAGGGAAATCTGGAACCAGCCAGTGTGGTTACAAGTAAACAAACACACGCACGCGCGCGGCACGTATGCACACACACACATAAACATGCGCGCGCGCACGCACACATACACACAAATACTCACACACACACACACACACACACACACACGCACACACACACTCATGCGCACACACACGCGCGCGCGCACGCACACATACACATATACACAAAAATTCTCACACACACACACACACGCACGCACACACTCATGTGCACACACGCGCGCGCACGCACGCACACATACACACGCACAAATATTTTTTCTCTCTCTGTCTCTCACTTTCTCTCTCACACACTCATGCGCACACACGCGCGCGTGCATGCACATACACACGAGAATTTCGCATTGTCGGAAAGAAAGTGTAAGTGAAAAAGAGGGGAAAAAACCCCCAAATCAACTAGTTTTCCAGTTTCAATGTGGTGTCAACGCGCACCATGCGGATTTATCTATACAGGCTACGTATCTGCGTTAAAAAAAGGGGGGGGGGAGGAGGGGAACGGGTGGGTCGTGGGAGTGGGGGGGGGGGGGGGAGGAAGAGAGAGACAGAGAAAGAGAGAGACAGAGAGAGAGTGCTGATACCTGACCTTCATACGAATCCAACACGGTCTTGAGAGCATTCCTCTCAGGTTTATGTTTGTTTGTTTGCTTGTTTTTCTTTGTGTAGCCAAGTGCTCAGGTGGCTTCATTGACTGTTCACGCACAAGCTGAATAGCAGACGCTTGTTTTCGCAACTAACCACCCGTCTCTAGCGGCTCGCGCATAATGTGTGACGCCATTCCCGGTTTGATTGCAAAGCTCCTTTTAAACAACTGCTCCTAAACATCTATTAAATCAAGTCTCTGTATCGTTCACTGCAATATTATATTTGTTGTGCTTACAGGCACACTTTGATCAGTTAGAAGCATGCATGATTTCAGTTTAATCCTTCTTCAGTCTGAAGAGTTCAACTGACGCTAAGCTTACGTCATTTTGTCCTTTTCGTCACACAATCATTCCATAACGAGTGTTGCTCGACGCCATTGGGTGTTTCTGACAACCCGTATTTAATTAAATATCTCTTTTGTCAGATTAGTAAATTGCAAGTATTATATACTGGCAGAATCGTCGCAATTCCATCTTTAAATCTATACCATTTGTGTTTGCCTACGTTAAACTGTTTTAATGCAGTTTGTAATTTTCAGCAACAAGCTCGCTAAAACTGACCCTTTTCAGGTGACTTGAATTAAGATTATAAATTCATCGTAATTAATCAACACTTCATTTTATACTCATTAGAAAGTAAGTGTTGAGCTCTTTCTTTTGCGACCTATCCGACATAGATCGGTTCAGGAATCATTTAGAAATCTATCACTGAACACCTTGTAACAAACACAGTTCTAATCAGATTTAGCCTGACTGGGGAGCTTTTGTTTCACGGGCCATGCTAGCGTCATTGCAGTTCGCTTAACTTGCATAAATAGACGGAGTGGGTGATCACTGGTCACTTTCCACCTGGCCAGTCACTGGCTAGAGCCTGCTCTCTCTCTTGCTGTGTCGCACAGTGTGGGTTGTGTGTTTTCCCCCAAAGTTTCAGTTTCAGTTTCAGTAGCTCAGGGAGGCGTCACTGCGTTCAGACATATCCATATACGCTACACCACAGCCAAGCAGATGCCTGACCAGCAGCGTAACCCAACGCGCTTAGTCAGGCCTTGAGGAAAAAAGAAAAAGAAAAAAAAGGTGAATAAATAATAGATAAGCTTACACAAATAAATAAATAAATAATAACTATAATGTTAAAAAAAGAAAAAAAAGGTAGTAGTAGTAATAATAATAATAATAATAATAATAATAATAATAAATTAATAACAATAATAAATAAATAAATAAGATAACAATGATGATAAATAAGCAAATAGATGTAAAACATGAAGACACACATTTACATATACATCCCCCAACGGCTAGCGTCATCGCCATATCGCTTGCACTGTTTCTCTTTATCTTCTCATTCTCTCCTTATCTTCTCATCTTCTTTGTTCTTCTTCTTCTTTACTTACTTAACTTTTGTAAATAAAACAATAGAAAAACCCTTTTGTGACTGGCCTGCTTTCTGTCCCTGGGTAAGTGCGTGGATATTTTTTTATCCTTTAATTCAGTAAATCATCAATTCTTTTGTACCGTCCCCATTCATAATAATAAACGACTCGGGGCCACGGCTACAAAAGCTGGCGTCGCCGACAGGATCTACATCCTTAACAAAATAGATCCAAAATTATTCCTTTTAATGTTTCAATTCTTTTATCCAGATTAAATTCATTCCTAAATCGCAGCCCTTTACCACCAAGTGTACTTTGTTACAACTTGGCGCTTGTAAGCAAGGATGTTTTAATCCTTTAAATCTCTTATGAAAATTAAAGCCCCGTATCACGTACTCTATCACATTTGCAAGACATCAAAATGGGAGAGAGACAAAAACCTACAACAACAAAAAACAACAACAACAAAGAAAAACACAACAACGAAAAAAAATCAAATAAGTAGCTCCTTCAGAATACGACAAAATGACAACTTTAACAACCTTAATTCCTGGAGCTGAATGCACGGTGTATTTCGTGTCTTTTTCAATGCTGGAATGAAGTATAACATAAATAACAATAATCTGACCTATGTCATCCACTCTGAGTAGGTAAATTGTGGTGTAAATTGCCTAAAAAAACCCACCGTCATAACCCTATACTAACCTGATAACGACATCACACGCTTTCCTGCAATGGTGGCTGCACAGGAACGCGTGCATGTCGTTATCAGGTTAGTATGGGATTATGACGGTGGTTTTTCAGGCAATTTCTCCACAATTTACCTACTCAAAGTGGAAGACAAAGGTCAGATCATTGTTATCTATGTAATACTTCATGACCTGCGTTGCAACATACACGAAATATACCGTGCATTTAGCTCCACGAATTTAGTTGCTAAAGTTGGACATTACCAAATGAAAGATATGCAGAAGGAAAATCAGTGAAACAATTGAAAAAAATGTTAAGAAAAAAAGAGAAAAGAAAAGAAAGAAAGGAGAGGAAAACAATGGTGACAGAATCAACAGGTACAACGTTACCAGCGTGGAAAGCTGCCTCAAAGAATTTTGTTTCCCCCCCAATCAGGATGTCTGTGGCACTGGCAGTCACCTTTGTCCACCACACCACACTGAAGGGACAGAACTGATGTACACGTACATCACACAAAATGACGGCAGCAAAACACTTGCCTTCCTTTTCAAATCACCGACTTTCCATTCCACCCTGAGCTGTATATACCGTTCGTTTCTTATTTTTGCTTTGAGTGTATCCATAGGTTTTTTATTTCCCTACACTGCTGTCATGGCTTCCTTCTGATATCTGCCCATTCTTCTTCTTCTTCTTCTACTACTACTACTACTACTACTACTACTACTCCTCAACATCATCATCGTCATCTTCATTACAAACACACACACACACACACACACACACACACACACACACACACACACACACACACACACACACACACACACACACACCCCGCTGCATGCACGAACCTACTTCACTCCACCCATCCGCAGTCAGCAAGGAATGCATGATGAAAAGATATATATATATATATATATATATATATATATATATATATATAAACACATTAGCCAAATAATAAACTAACGACATGTACATGATATTGTCGTTCTAGCGATCCTTCGTGCCTTCCTCGCTGTGTCCTTAACATATTCAGCCTGTCATCGCCACTTCGGCCAACGCAACTTGTCCAGAACCTTAGCTGCACCAGTCCCAAAGTCATCAATGTTTCAGTTGTAGGTGGGACTCTTGTGTGCAGAAGAATGGGGGATGGGAGAGGGTCAGGACAGCGGGTCTGGGGGTGGAGTGGGGGGCGGTATCTTCATCAAGTGTTCTATGCTTGACTTTGTTTTTTGTTTCCAGCGTTGTAAATGTGGGGAAAGGTATTGTATTGTATTGTATTGTATTGTATTGTGTTGCATTACTCTTTTTTTGTCACAACAGATTTCTTTGTGTGAAATTCGGGCTGCTCTTCCCGGGGAGAGCGTGTCGCTGCACTGAGAGTGCCACCCTTTTTTTTCTCTGTGTGTGTGTGTGTGTGTGTGTGTGTGTGTGTGTGTGTGTGTGTGTGTGTGTGTGTATTTTTCCTGTCTGCAGTTGTTGTTTTGTTTTTCCTGTCAAAGTGGATTTTTTTTTTAACAGAATTTTGCCAGGGACAACCCTTTTGTTGCCGTGGGTTCTTTTACGTGCGCTAAGTGCATGCTAGCACACGGAACCTCGGTTTATCCTCTCATCCGAATGACTAGCGTCCATACCACCACTCAAGGTCTAGTGGAGGGGTAGAGAATACTGGCGACTTTGCCGTGATTCGAACCAGAGCGCTCAGATTCTCTCGCTTCCTGGGCGGTGGCGTTTCCTCCAGGCCATCACTGCACACCAAGAAAGAGGACTGAAGGCGGTCAGGGAGACGAGTGGAGTCGCGGCACACGAATGCCAGTGAATAACAAGTCACCATATGTGCTGAAATGTACATAACGGTGTTTATACAGTTCGAAACCACACCAACAGTTGTTTGGTTTTTGTTGTTGTTGTTTTTTTTCCAGGGTTTTGCTAGTCGATAAAAAACAAGAGAGGCAAGACCTTCAAGACTCACCTGTGATGCACTAAAAAAAAAAATCCAAGCTTTTTATGTATTGAGTTTAATTTCAAAATGTAATGTTTAAGATGAGAAAGATCAGTTTAAAGCAAATTAAGTCCCCTAGCATTAATTACAGAGTAATTTCCCTTTTTTACTATCTGCAACAAAACGTTTGCAAAATAAATTAAACTTCCATGCTTAGCAAAAGAAGTCCCTGTTTGAACAAAAAATGATAATAATGACTGCTCTTGTTGTTGGGTCAGAATATCAGATCAAAGTGCCAAGTTTAGAGAATACAAAAAATATAAATATAACAGTAAATGCAGTTTGCATATAATTAGGCTTCTTTTTTTTTTTTTTTTTTTTTTTTGTGCCCATCCCAGAGGTGCAATATTGTTTTAAACAAGATGACTGGAAAGAACTGAATTTTTCCTATTTTTATGCCTAGTTTGGTGTCAACTGACAAAGTATGTGCAGAAAAAATGTCAATGTTAAAGTTTACCACGGACACACACACACACACACACACACACACGCACACACACACACACACACACACACACACACACACACGCACACACACACACACACACACACACACACACACACACACACAACCGAACACCGGGTTAAAACATAGACTCACTTTGTTTACACAAGTGAGTCAAAAAAAG
Organism: Babylonia areolata; assembly: GCF_041734735.1. Taxonomy (NCBI): domain Eukaryota; kingdom Metazoa; phylum Mollusca; class Gastropoda; order Neogastropoda; family Buccinidae; genus Babylonia; species Babylonia areolata. The sequence continues at coordinate 42,432,146 of NC_134886.1, forward strand.
CATCCATTATTAACAAATCCACAACGTGAAACTTTCAACAGAAGTCAATCATAGCTCTTTCATCTCAACAGAAAGAGGAAATTGTTTTGCACTAAATATCATTTTTTGCGATTTAAAAAAAGAAAAAAAGCAGAAAGAAACTTGACATGAAGGTCTGTAGAACAGGTTGAGAATCTACGCGACGATATATTAATCAAAGTCAGTGGCATATTCGTAGCATTTGACCAGGACATTAATATGACACAACGAGCTTACTGAAGGAAAAAAAATCACTTTAAAAAATAATCAATAAAAAAAGCCCTTTACCAAAGTGGAAATATTTCTTCACGTATTGAAATGGAATCATAAGACCCGAACATAAATTAGTATGTATTTTCAAATGGTTCAGATAAGTTGATGATGATATGGATACTTACTTATACAGCGCCTATCCCTGGTCAGAGACCAGGCTCTAAACATGGGTGGAGGGGACTGAGAGCTGCCACTGGTTGCTCACACCATCATTCGTTTCCTGTGTCATTCAGTCAGCTTTACAGTCACGCACATACACACAATCACACAGACATGTAACACTTTACGCATTCATTTCCTGTGTCATTCAGTCAGCTTTACAGTCACGCACATACACACAATCACACAGACATGTAACACTTTACGCATTCATTTCCTGTGTCATTCAGTCAGCTTTACAGTCACGCACATACACACAATCACACAGACATGTAACATTTTACGCATTCGTTTCCTGTGTCATTCAGTCAGCTTTACAGTCACGCACATACACACAATCACACAGACATGTAACATTTTACGCATTCGTTTCCTGTGTCATTCAGTCAGCTTTACAGTCACGCACATACACACAATCACACAGACATGTAACATTTTACGCATTCGTTTCCTGTGTCATTCAGTCAGCTTTACAGTCACGCACATACACACAATCACACAGACATGTAACATTTTACGTGTATGACTGTTTTGTTTAACCCCACCCCCACCCCCCCTTGCAGGCAGCCATACTCCGTTTTCGGGGTGTGTGCATATATTGGATATGGTCATGTTTCCATAACACCAAATTTTGACATGGATAACAGGATCGTTAGCATGCGTATTTTTTTCTTCAGCGTGCATACACACACAAATGAGGTTCAGGCAATAGCAGGTTTGCACATGATTATGTTGACCAGGGAGATCGGGGAAAAAAAAAATCTCCACCAGGTGGGACGGGGACCGAACTCAGGGAACTCGGGCGAGGATCTAGCGCTCTGACTGTTTGACCACCGCACTCGTTGCCGATACACATCCAGCAGGGTACATGGGTGGCAGCCCTGCGCTTGACTGGAAAGCCGAGGTCCTGGACTCTATTTACAGACGCACCCGGATTGTCACTCCCCGATTCCCCTCCTCAACATGATTAGCCCTTGAGTGTGAAGAAGAAAGAAAATGAATGATTCAAAAGCGTTATCAGGTTCAAAATGGTAGATTCCCGCCCTTGACCTGGATAAAAGAAACGAAAAGAAAAAAAAGGAAAAAAAGGCAAAGGGGTGGTTCCCTAAAGTACAAAAGAGAGAGAAAGGGACACAATCACCAAGAACAACAACCCCACGTCAGTACTGCCAGCAACCCCCTCCAGGCAGGGCCCCCTGAATTGTTCATGAACGATTGGTTCAGAGAGATAGTGGGGGAGGGGGGTTGGAGGGAAGGAAAGAGGGAACTCCTCAGCTCCCTCCGTCTCTCCCTCTATCTGATTGCTGATTGTGTTTTGTTTTGTTTTTACTTTTTGCGATCACTCTTTTTGTTCATATGGTGTGTGGTAAAGACATTCCATGTATAATGTTTATTGCCTCCGAGGGGGCACATGAAATAAACTTCTTGCCCTGCCCTGCCCTGCCCTGCCCTGCCCTGCCCTGCCCTGCCCTGCCCTGCCCTGCCCTGCCTTGCCCTGCCCTGCCCTGCCTTGCCCTGTCCTGCCTTGCCTTGCTTTGCCTTGCCCTGCCCTGACCTGCCCTGCCTTGCCTTGCTCTGCCCTGCCCTGCCCTGCCTTGCCTTGCCTTGCCCTGCCTTGCCCTGCCCTGCCCTGCCCTGCCCTGCCTTGCCTTGCCCTGCCCTGCCCTGCCTTGCCCTGCCCTGCCCTGCCCTGCCTTGCCTTGCCCTGCCCTGCCCTGCCCTGCCTTGCCTTGCCCTGCCCTGCCCTGCCCTGCCTTGCCCTGCCTTGCCCTGCCCTGCCCTGCCTTGCCTTGCCCTGCCCTGCCTTGCCTTGCCTTGCCATGACCTGCCCTGTCTTGCCTTGCCTTGTCTGGCCTTGCCTTGCCTTGCCATGCTTTGCCTTGCCTTGTCCTGCCTTACCCTGCTTTGCCTTGCCTTGTCTGGCCTTGCCTTGCCTTGCCATGCTTTGCCTTGCCTTGTCCTGCCTTACCCTGCTTTGCTTGCCTTGTCTGGCCTTGCCTTGCCTTGCCATGCTTTGCCTTGCCTTGCCTTGCCCTGCCCTGCCCTGCCCTGCCTTGCCTTGCCTTATCATGCCTTCCCTTGCTTTGCCTTCCCTTGCCCTGCCCTGCCCTGCCTTTCCTTGCCTTGCCTTACCTTGCCCTGCCTTGCTTTGCCTTCCCTTGCCCTGCCCTGCCCTGCCCTGCCCTACCCTGCCCTACCTTTCCTTGCCTTGCCTTGCCCTGCCCTGCCTTGCTTTGCCTTCCCTTGCCTTGCCCTGCCCTGCCCTGCCCTGCCCTGCCTTGCCTTGCCTTGCCCTGCCCTGCCCTGCCCTGCCTTGCCTTGCCTTGCCTTGCCTTGTCTGGCCTAGCCTCCCTTAGCTCTTGATTGGCACCAGGAGTTGATCAGGTGATCCTGTCACGTGAAATATTGATGACGTAGTCACCGTAACACTGCCAAGAAGAGTGACAAGGAGGCGCAACAGCGCTTTCCCCGCAGGCCTGTCTCCCTCAGTCAAACACAAACTGGCCATGGTACCGATCAATGAAAGGCTAGAGGGAGGAGAAGGGCTGAGAATGAGGCAGAGATTCACACCTACACACACGCAAAGATGAAGTGGGGGGGGAGGAGGGGGGGATGAGGGAGGGGAAAGGGGGTGCGGAGAAGAAAGAGGAGGAGGGAGAGAGTGAGAACAAGGACAAAAATTTTTTCTTTGTTTGTTTGGTTGTTGTTGGCGTTTTTGTTTTTTGTTTGTTTAATTAGGGAAGTGGAATAAGCATGCATTACTCTGCGCTTTTTTTTTAAGCAATATTTTATTTTTCTATTATCACTATTATTAGATTTTATATCCAGCCCAAAAGGCACAAGGGACAAATCAATTCAAATCATTCATCCAAACAAAATTAAACAGAGTATTCACAGACAACCCATAAAAGTAAATACAGACACGACATTCGAACCCACTCCGGTGCAAGCAAAACCATACAAATACTCGTGATAACTGTATGAATGACGAAAATCCAAAAGCACGAACGTACGCCATGAGTTTACACGAATGCTCATACATATACACGTATATGAAAATGCAGTCAGATAAGAGGCATTCTAAAAAAAAATTAAAAAGAAAAAAAAAAGGTGTCTGAAGGGAGAGAGAGGGGCTGGGGGCTGGAGGGGGGGGGGTCAAGAGAGAGAGAGAGGCAGACAGATGGAGAGAGAGAGACAGGCAGACATGGAGAGAGAGAGAGAGACGTATAAACGCACGAGCAGTCACGAACATACATTGAAACACATGCACATATTGACTCACCACCCACTCACTCTCACGGGCACGCACACACATGTACAAAAGGTTGTTTTACACACACACACACACGCACGCACGCACACACACACACACACACACAAACGTACTCACGCACGCACGCACACATGAACGCTCCATGCAAATATGCATACAAAGAATGCACCCATACTCCACTCGCTAGAATACAACCCCTAAAAAAATCACGAAACAAAGGAAAAAAAAAAAAAAGACAGAGGGGAACAAATGGAAATACGAAAGAAAGAAACAAAGAAAGTACCTCCAATCACAAACACACACACACACACACACACACACACAAGCAGTTTGGATGAATGTTTCAAAAGATGACAGTGATGGTGCACCGACCAGAATAGGGAAGCTGATACCAGAAAGACGATGCCTGAGATTGGACGGACACACACACACGCACACGCACACACACACACGCGCGCGCGCGCGATTATTATTTAAAATTAAATAATTTTGAAAAAAACAGACTGGCCCCGTTGTTTTCGAGTGTTCTGGTAATTTTACTTTACAGCCATTGAATTCTAATGCAGGTAAGGTATCGGTATTGTATTTGTATTTGTATTTCTTTTTATCACAACAGATTTCTCTGTGTGAAATTCGGGCTGCTCTCCCCAGGAAGAGTGCGTCGCTACACTACAGCGCCACCCATTTTTCTGGTATTTTTGTATTTTTTTCCTGCGTGCAGTTTTATTTGTTTTTCCTATCGAAGTGGATTTTTCTACAGAATTTTGCCAGGAACAAGCCTTTTGTTGCCGTGGGTTCTTTTACGGGCGCTAAGTGCATGCTAGCACACGGGACCTCAGTTTATCGTTTCATCCGAATGACTAGCGTCCAGACCACCACTCAAGGTCTAGTGGAGGGGGAGAAAATAGCAGCGGCTGAGCCATTCTGTAGGCGGATCAGGTGTAGCGCATGAGGATCCGTCGTCACTCTTCTTACGTCTTCAGAACCTGAAAGTGAAAGTGAAACTTACAGCTATGGAGAGAAGATGGCGTGAAGGCACGAGCAGGTCTGTGTCTGGATGTGATGTGACCGAACGACAGGATGACGCAGAATGAGAAGGTGTTTGTTTGTGTGCGTGTGTGCGCGCACGTGTGATGTGTGTGTGTGTGTGTGTGTGTGTGTGTGTGTGTGTGTTCGTTCGTTCGTTCTTTAGTTTAACGTCTTTTCACTGTAAGTGATATTAGACGAGGGTAGGAAAAAAGTGGGAAGAGGGGGAGGGGGGGTGGGAATTACTGTGTACGCATGCGAGTAAGTGAAAGTGTGTGTGTGTGTTTGTGTGTACGTGTGTGCGTCTGTGTGTATATATATCTCTGTGTGTGTGTATATGTGTGTGTGTGTATGTATGTATGTATGTATGTGTGTGTGTGTGTGTGTGTGTGTATCTGTGTGTGTGTTCTTAGATACATGTTTAGACTGTCGGACCAGCCCCACGTGTGTGTGTGTGTGTATGTGTGTGTGTTCTTAGATACATGCTTAGACTGTCGGTCCAGCCCCACGTGTGTGTGTGTGTGTGTGTGTGTGTGTATGTATCTGTGTGTGTGTGTGTGTGTGTTAGATATATGCTCAGACTGTCGGTCCAGTCCAACGTGTGTGTGTGTGTGTTCATAGACACATACTGTCTGTCCAGCCCAGTCCTGTGAACGACCAGTGCTGATCCCTCGGTGCCGCAGCTGGTCAACAGAGGTCCAGCCGCCCATCTCCGCCCAGTGTCATCAAGACGACTTGGAGACATCTATAATATTCTCGTATTCAGCTGAATTCAAGATATCATAGTACATATGGTGTATTTTCGTTTCCTTGTGAGAAAATGTAAAATACCCCCACTTTTTTTTCCTCCCTTGTACTAATCATCTTGTTCCCATGTGCAGACGTGTAACACGAGCTTGCGTGTGTGTGTATATATATATATATATATATATATATATGTATCTATGTCATTGTAAGTTTGTGTGACTTCGTGTATGTCTTGATTTAGTTTATGTACGTAAGCGTCAAGTTGCAAACGCCAAAAAAAGAAAAAAAAAAAAAAGAAAAAAAATCTTTGTACACCACATCAATATGAATGTATGATATGATGATGTAAAACTATCAATGAAAAGACCTCTTGTAACACTATGTTTAAAACTGTAAACCCAAAGATGGAATTAAAATTAAAAAAAAAAAAAAAAGACAACATGAAGACTGCCATCATGAGAAGGTGGTGGATATTGGATTGGGCACGTCAGTCTTGTTTCACCTTCACCTTCACCTATCCCGTAGTCTTGTGGAGCGTTGGGGCGCCACAGGTGATCTGGCAACCAGCATCCTCCAATCCTCTCCGTTTTCTGACCTCCTGATTGTATCGCTCAACCTCAAGCCCGTCCATTCTGGGATGTTGTCCTCCCATCTCTTCCTCCGTCTGCCTCTCCTTCTCCCCCCCTTGCACTGTGCCCTGCAGGAATGTCTTGGCAAGCCCTGATGATCTAGTGACATGGCCATACCATTTGAGCTTGCAGCTCTTGACCAAGGTCAACAGGTCTTCGTAGGGCCCAATGACTTGCCTGATTCTGTTTCGAACTTCTTCGTTCGTGATATGATCTTTGTAGGAGATGCCCAGGAGTCTTCGAAAGCATCTCATCTCAGTGGACTGTATTCTCTTTTCTATTTCAGCTGTTAAGGTCTACGATTCACATGCATACAAGAGTATTGATGTCACCAGGGTACGCATCAGTCTGATCTTGTTTAGGTTGAAATAAAAAATAAAATTTTTAAATCAATATTTTACGACATAGTGCCTTTATGCCCTCCGGCATGTAGAGCAGCAGTTGTGATCCGCCACTCTCGTCTGTTTTTTGGGGGGTCAGTCTCTGAACGGTACCCCAGGTGTGCTTCAGTGTCCCGTGTTCTCCTTCCAATGTTCTGCGCCCGACATGTGTTCTTTGGCCTTCCTCTCTCGCTTCTACCTTGTGGTGTCCAGTGAAGGGCTGTCCGGGTGATGTCACCTTGCTGTCTTCGCTTCTACCTTGTGGTGTCCAGTGAAGGGCTGTCCGGGTGATGTCACCTTGCTGTCTTCGCTTCTACCTTGTGGTGTCCAGTGAAGGGCTGTCCGGGTGATGTCACCTTCCTCTCTCGCTTCTACCTTGTGGTGTCCAGTGAAGGGCTGTCTGGGTGATGTCACCTTGCTGTCTTCCCTTCTACCTTGTGGTGTCCAGTGAAGGGCTGTCTGGGTGATGTCACCTTGCTGTCTTCACTTCTACCTTGTGGTGTCCAGTGAAGGGCTGTCCGGGCGATGTCACCTTGCTGTCTTCGCTTCACGTGCCCTTCCTCTTCCTCTGCGTTCGTGGGCTGCAACTCCCACGTTCACTCGTATGTACACGAGTGGGCTTTTTACGTGTATGACCGTTTTTACCCCGCCATGTAGGCAGCCATACTCCGATTTCGGGGGTGTGCATGCTGGGCATGTTCTTGTTTCCACAACCCATTGAACGCTGACATGGATTACAGGATCTTTAACGTACATATTTGATCTTCTGCTTGCGTATACATACGAAGGGTGTTCAGGCACTAGCAGGCCTGCACATTATTATGTTGACCTGGGAGATCGGAAAAATCTCCACCCTTTACCCACCAGGCGCCGTCACCGAGATTCGAACACGGGACTATCAGATTGAATGTCCAACGCTTTAACCACTCAGCTATTGCGCCCGTCGCATGACGTGCCCAATCCATTTCCACCGCCTTTTCATGATGGTCTCCGTGTTGTCTTGATTGCTGAGACGGTCCTTGGTGTCCCCCGTCGTGTCTAACAGTGCTGACCAGGTTCGCTATTTTTTTTTAGGTGTGGGTTATCTGTTCCGTTTACTTGGATTGGCGAAAGATTTGGATTGATCAGTGTCATCAACTATTTTCTTCTGGCTGATCTTCAGGCCTATTTGCTGTGCAAAGTTGCTGAGACGGGTTGTCTTCTCTTGCATGTGGCGATGAGTGTGGGAGACCAGTGCCAAGTGGTTTGTAAAGTCCTTATCTGGAATTTCTGGAGCATTATGCAACACAGGGTTGGAACCTTGTCAGCGTTTCAACTGATCATGTGGTGACTGTTGCAGATACAGAACTTGATATTCAGTAAAACACGGAGCAATAAAGGAGTGCACTGTATATATATATATTTTTTTTTTTTTTTTTTTTTTTTTTTTTTTTGCATTTTCCGTTTGAAAATGGACACTTTATTTCTTACAAGGAATTGAACGTAAACACAGTGTTCATTTTTACCCAAACACTTCACATTCTAAAGTTTAGATACAAATATGATATGTACATTGGAAAGTATCATATTGTGAATAATAATCATTTCTTACCAATAAAACACAGACAGAACAATAAATAATCATTTTCACATTGATTCCGTCTAAAATTATAATGCATAGTTTACATAAAAACAATACAGGCAAAACAATAAGTATTTATTTACACATGTATTCCACGTGCTGCTGGAGATACTAACACCAAAATGAAAGGCTGAACAATCAATCATTCACACTTTAATTCCATGTGATATCACAAAGCTTAGTCTTGTACTAAGCATAAGTATGGCGCGGATTTCTGCATAAATGTTATAATGCATAGTTATTTGTAAAATGCTTTTCAACTTTAAAATTTTTTTACGATCGTTTGAAAATGGACACTTTATTTCTTATACAAAGCGTAAGCAAAATGAGTTGTTGTTTTTTCGAAACACTTTATATATTCAAGTGTTTACAGATACAAATATGATATATACATCGGGAAAAATATTGTGAGTCATGATTAATCCTCCTAATTCTGCAAACAATAGCGCCCCCCTTTAGTGACGTCATTTTCATGGCCGCGCGAGGAGCAGAGCATTTAACGAAAATAGAGTCGATTTTGCAGCTGTTCTCGAAATTTATCGCCAGTAAACATGCCCTCAGATCAGAAACTTTACGGAAAACATAAAATGGAACATGGGTTTCAGTGGAAACCAATATAAAAAGCTGAAAAATTAGCAAAACGAAGCGCAAAACGTGTATGAAGAGAGTGCCGGTACAGACCATGATTCGATAGAGGAATGTGTTCGTGTGAACGCATCTCATGACAGTCGCAATAGCCGAGTGGTTTAAACGTTGGACTTTCAATCTGAGGGTCCTGAGTTCGAATCACGGTAACGGCGCCTGGTGGGTAAAGGGTAGAGATTTTTCCGATCTCCCACGTCAACATATGTGCAGACCTGCTAGTGCCTGAACCCCCTTCGTGTGTATACGCACGCAGAAGATCAAATATGCATGTTAAAGATCCTGTAACCCATATCAGTGTTCGGTGGGTTATGGAGACACGAAAATACCCAGCATGCATGAACCACGACAGAGTCATCGGCAAGTTGATGTTGGTCGTGTAACAGAAAGACAGAAGAAAAAAAAGAAAAAAGAAGAAAGTCAACATCTGGCACCAATAATCCACCAGTTGCCACGCCCACTCGGTCTGAATAAGTATTATAATTCTAGATGAGGCTTCTAGTAAAGATAGTTGTATTGATTATTATTCAGTCGATGACTCTGATGATCATGTAGTTGAGCCAAATGAAGAAGTTGAAGGCAACAGGATTACTGATGTTGAAATACTGAATCAGAATATTTCAACACATCTTGCTTGCCGACATCGTGGTGGGATGTGAGTTTGTTTCAAGTGCACAGAAAGGGACTAAAAAGTCAGTTTGCTTTCTTGTGTGTCTACAGGCAGTGTGACAGGCAAGAGGCTTTTTCTTCTTGTCCTGACATAAAAGTTGGAAACTTAGCAGTGGGTTCTGTCAACAGGCAGGCAAACTTTGCCGTGTGTTGTATCGAAGGAGGGCTTGCTGAGCTATGAGTATGAACTTGCCACCTCCCGTACAGAAAAGTACAGACGTGTCGGTAGATGGCACCTGTGTGACACGCGGCCACACTTCCATCAAAGGTGTGTCTGCCGTCATAAGTTGTCAAACAGGGAAAGTGCTTGACACTGACTGGATGTTTGAGCTCAACCTGTAAAAGCTGTGATTATTGGAGCAATGCTGATTAAGCTAGCAAAAACACAGACATGTACAGACAGTGGCTGCAGACCCATGAAGGTGTACTTTGACCCATGAAGGTTCATCTGGTTCGATGGAGGTGACAATTGCAAAAGCTATGTTTTCGCGTTCTGTTGAGCTTCACAATCTGAGATATACCAGATTCACTGGGGATGGGGACACAAATAACTTCAAAAGTGTTTTGAATTCTTGCCCATGTGGTGAGAATAAATTGATTACAGAGTGTGTAGGGCATGTGCAGAAACGCATGGGGACGCGTTTACGTAATCTAAAAAAAAGGCATGAAGAATACCTGCTGAATGGGAAGACAACAGGTGGAAAAGGAAGGCTTACAGATGCTGAAATCAACCAAATTCAAGCCGACTACGGAAATGCAATAAGAGCAAACAAGCATGACCTGTGCAAGATGAGCAAAGATGTCTGGGCCATTTTTTACCTCAATTTGTCTTCTGATGAGCTTGATGATAGGGGTAGGAACAAACGTTATGACAGTATGTGTTCTGTAAATTGGTGCACATTCAAGCAGGCACAGGCTCAAAACACTGTAGATACTTACAGGCACAAGAACAACCAACCAGAAGAAGTCATGGAAGCTATTAGGCCAGCATTCAGGGACTTAGCTAAGACGGAGTTGTTGGAAAAGTGTTCGGGGGGCTATACTCAAAATGCAAATGAAAGTATCAACAGTCTGATATAGAAATAGAGCCCCAAAACAAAACCCAATAGCCTTTCAGTTGTCAACACTGCAGCAGCTTTTGGTGTGTGTGTTTTCAATAATGGTACCAACACTCTTGGCAAAATCCTGGAGAAGCTAGACATGTCTGTGGGTGTGTTCACCGTGCGATTCCTACAAAATAAGGACACTGTGTGCATCCTGACTGCTCATCATCAGGCACAAAAGGCCACAAATGAGTACAGGAGGCAAATCAGACTTCTTCACAGACTTGGTAGGAAGAAGAACTGGCGGAAATAGAGGGGTTTCTTTACCAGACAGGGGTTCACTAACAACAAGGTATGTGGCTTTCTTCTTTTTTTGTGGCTATTTTTTCGCTGAAAATTGCCATTTTCTACACTCATTTACATCATCTTTTTTTCTAATTTGTAAGCTACATACATGAAACAACCATATATTGTAAAATTACATGATGTACCCTACATATCTACCTAGTTTCATTGCAATCAAACAATATTAACCCCATATATAACAAAGATGTTAGTACCCTTACCTAGGTGGTACTGAGGCCTTAAACACTTTAGTTTTTAAGTATCCTATAAAATCTGTCCAAAATGATTGTACAGGACTACACTCCCGTACATAATGCAACATGTGTCCTTTTCGTCTTTACAAAATTACATTTGTTATTTGAGAGCACTTCAATATTCATCAACACAGAATTCGACACAAGGGCACGATAACTCTAACTCACTTCCTGTCACCCTCCACTCTGTGCACGAGAAACGCGCGAGACCAACCCCGTCAGTTCGCGCCTCGCCACCAAACCGTCAGCATCGCCCGCTCAGTGCTATGCCAGAGTGCCTTGTGCCTGTGTTTTCCCAGCTTGGAATACCTTGACCTGTGTTGTTTTCCATCATCATGTTCAGCCACAGTGAGTCCGACAATGCCCACAGCTCAGACATGGACGTCGAGGAGACAGGAATGTTACTGCTGGATACAGCTCTGTCGCAAACAGAAAAGGTAAAAAGTCGACCACCAGCCGACACTGAAAACCCCCCAACACCAGCAAATAAAGAAGTATCACCGATGCCAACCTTTTTACCAGGCACCAAAGATCAAAATTGTGGCTTCGTGCATTGGTTTGATGGCTGCTAGTTTTATAGTGGTTCCACTGCAGAGCCCTGGAAAAGGACAGAACAAAGCTGTGTCAGAGAACAAAGGAGACTGGGAAAGAGCTATGTCCGTGAGTAAAGACGCAGAAAGGGAAATGGAATGGTGGGCACAGAATACTGAAATGCAAAGTGCTCCATCCACAAACCCAATCCCGGAATTAAGATGGAAACAGACAGCTCAAGGACTGGCTAGGGAGCTGTAACTGTTGGCACAGAGAAGAAAACAAGGGGTCTTTGGACTGAAGAGGACAAACAGTACCATGTCGCTTAACTACTGTGTTTCTTGGTCTATTGGCTGTGTTTCCGGGTTTGAAAACACAGAGTGAGATGACTGTCACACACGTCCGAATCATGACGGGCAATACGACAGTTGTCAGCTGTCTGAAAAAAATGGGATCAAAATCTGTTCATTCTTCTTCTTCTTCTTCTTCTTCCGCGTTCCCTGTCCCGCTAGATTTTCAGTCCGGTCAGGACAGCAAAGTCCTCAGTCCATCACAGGGACCCCACCGGTCCGCACAGTTTCTCTTGGAGCTCCACCGGGCTGGGCCATGCCTGGTGTCTCAGAGCGTCAAAGGTGGGGCAGGACTGCAGGATATGGGAGGGGGTCTGTGGGCCTGTGCCACAAGGGCACTGGTCAGTATGGGATATCTTCAGATGGTAGAGGTGGGAGAGGAGCTGATAGCGTCCCGTTCACAGTCTGAAGATTGTGACCTGTGCCGCTCTGTCCAGCTCATGGATGCCGTCTTTTTCGTCTTCCGTCCCGATGTCCAGACGTTGGCACCATGCTTTCCTGAAGCTGTCTCTCAGTATCATTTTTGCCTCGCTGGAGGGCAATGGGTGGGCTAGGTGCTCTAATTTGCTGCCTGCCTTGGATAGGCGGTCCGCGTCTTCGTTGCCTCCTATGCCACAGTGGGATGGGATCCACTGCAGCACCACAGCAGTTCTCTGAGGAGATTCAGTTCTTGCCTGATGTCTCTTAAGAGACGCTCCTGGCACCACACAAAGTGGCCCCCACTGACACGATTCTCGGTGGCCAAAAGAAACACTGGCACTTGCTGGTACGAACACAGATGTGTTCTCCACACAAGTTACCAGGTCAGTCAGTACTTTAGCAGCGAAGGACAGTGGCACTCCAGTCAACGTCATTCTGAATGCTGCAGGCTGGACCAATGCTTATACCTTTGCAAATTTCCATTAAAAAAACAACAACAACAAAAACCAAAAACGAGGGACAGTGAACAAAACTGCGGCCGAACCTTCATGATCAGACACCTTACCAAGACAAAAGGTAAGGGAAGAATGTTTTGTCTTTCCTAGACAGTTTACATGCGTGGCCAGACAATATCTGTGACAAGTTTTTAATGATAAACATGTTCCTTTACAGTCCCATGTGTTATGTTCCCCCATACACAGTGCTGCTCTCAATTCTCAGGTGCACAGTGGAGGGAAACATAAAATGAATACGTATTAAAGACAACGAAGCAAGACTTACCAAGTCAGGTGAAGCTATTTGTTGATTCTTACAATTTTTTGTAGACCGAAACAGAGTGCACTTGCCCACACAAAGTCCGAATCTATTTTCTAACTCACACCAGTTAAACTGGACAATCGCTACAATTGATGCAACAAAATTAGCAATAACAATACCAACAACGAAGTCATCAATCAGACTTCTGATCGGCGTAACATTAATAGTAGTAGGTATTACAACAACAAGAACAAAAACAATAACAAAAGTATACAACTCTAGATTTTTGTTTTCCGTATACGTTACAGAGCAGTGTGTATATTCAGGCTTTCAAAACTGACGGGATTGGTCTTACGTGTCTCAAGTGCACTTAGTTCCATTCTACAAGAAATCGTTCATGTTCTAAAAGCAGCTTCACCTTTCTGGGCAATTCTTGTTTTATTGTATCTAATCAAATTTAATCTTGGACCATCTAAATATTTTCTCTATTTAGAAATCTTCAATTCAGCTTTGTATTACAAACTTGTGGTTGTGCTAAATTTTCCACACACACGCACGAGTGTGTGTGTGTGTGTGTGTGTGTGTGTGTACCACTCCAAGTGATTGCTCGGGACAAAAAATCACTTTTTGTCGAATATTATCAGAGACACAACAGTGTACATTGCCGAGCCACCACAGAGATTATCTCCCTTGCGTTGGGAGGCTGTTCGAACTTGATTGTTTACATTCCTGTGTGCGTGCGTGCGAGTGTGTGTGTAGGTTTACATTCCTGTGTGCGTGCGTGCGAGTGTGTGTGTGAGGGGAGGGTTGGAGGGGGGTAACACATTGGGCCTAATAAATGTTTGTCTCCCTTTGATAGGATTCGAATGGCCCCCGATTTTTGTCTTTGAAACTTTCGAAACCTGAAAGCAAAAGAAAAACACATAAAGAACCGATCTTACGTCAACATACATACAGATAACTATGTTACAGCGAAACAAACACTGAGTACAGAAGGCAAGAATCGGATACGGCATGGTACACTGAAAATAACACTGAGCAATGCAGAACACATGCATAAGGTATAGAATGGATCCATATAACACACTCACACACATTTTTTTTTTTTTAACATCTGGAATGTTGATGATCTGATTGTCACCATGATATGTAATTTTAAACACATTTTTAATCTCTGTGCCTGTGCAGCAACATCACCATTCCCTCCCTGCCCACCATCCCCATCCACACACACATGCATACACACACATACATACATACATACACACATATACTTTCTGACTACATCCAGACTAAATCCCAGGTATGCACACACACACACACACACACACACACACACACACACACACACACATGCCATTCATACATACTCACGCATACACACATACATTCTTTCCACACACCCACACACACGTCGTCAGTTCCTTCTGGCCCAACACTTCCACTTGTACGGGAAGCTCATGTACCACGTCAGAGGGTAGCGGATCTTCATGAAGTCAATGGGCCTGTGAGGGATGCTGGCCAACACACCACACATACTCATCCTCCGCAGAGGGAACAGCAAATCCGGGGGAATGTCCTTGGGCAGCAGATAGTCACTGATCGCCTCTGCCAGTGACCAGGCGGGCACAAAGGGGTAGTAGACCCGCAGCAAGGGTCTCCCCGAGGAGGTGTTATTTGTGGTCTGCCAGCGAAAGAGGTCTGTCTGCACGTCCACATACCTGGCGATGAGGGGCGTCACCGTGATGCCGTCATGTGACAGCTTATTCTGCATGCGGGACACCAGCTCTCTGGAAAAAAAAATTCAGAACCACTGGTTAATACCACTTCAAGGTTTCAGTTTCAGTTTGCCAAGGAGGCATCACTGCGTTCAGACTAATCCATATACGCTACACTACATCTACTGGGCAGATGCCTGACCAGCAGCATAACCCAACGCGCTTAGTCAGGCTTTGAGTGCATGCATATACGAGGGATGTTCATGAAAGATTTCCCCCTGATCCACTTCCCAGGGACTTAGAGGTGCGAAACACGGCACAGTTATTTGTCTTTCTCTACATAGGTACCACCAAGGGTGACACACTTCTCCCATCGCTTTATGCACCTGTGAAGACCTTGCCTGTTGAAGTCTGCAGGTTGCACCAGAAGGCACGACTTGACCTCGGAAATGAGCGTTTTATCATCTGCGAAGTGCTTGCCATTCAGAAATGACTTCATGTTTGGAAAGAGGTGGAAGTCCGATGGTGTGAGGTCGGGAGAGTAAGGGGGCTGAGGAAGGATTACATATCCGCGGGACCATGCTTCCGTCTGGGCAACATGCGATCGGTGCGTTGTCATGAAGGAGGCGGACACCTTTGGTCAGCATACCACGCCTCGCGGTTTTGATGACCTCCCGCAATTTCTGCAACAATGAAGCGTAGTATATCCCGATAATTGTGGTACCCTTTGCCAGAAAATCCATCATCACTACTCCACGCTGGTCCCCAAAGACAGTGAGCATGACCTTGCCCCCTGAGGGTTTGTCACGTGTCTTCTTCGGAGGTGGTGAGTCAAAAACTTCCAGTGCTTTGATTGGACTTTAGCCTCTGGATCATAGTGATGGATCCATGTTTCATCCTGCGTGATTAGTCTGTCAAAGAAGTCCTGGTTTTCTTGGCACATGGCCAAAAAAGCCTGGAAGCACGTAACTCATTCCTGCTTCTGTAAATGTGTGAGCAACCGGGGAATCCACCATGCAGACAATTTCCACATGTACAAATGGTCATGGATGATTTTTTTCCACAGACCCCACACTGATTTGAACATCTTGGGCTAGTTGGCAAACGGTTATGAGGCAATCCTCCAAAATGGTGGCTTCCACTTGCTGGATGGTGTCTTCATCAATGGAAGACTGCGGTCAACCGGGAAAGGAAGCCGTTTCCAACGATGTCCGACCGCACGTGAACTGACGATGCCAGTGCTTAATTACGTCATACCATATGGCATCCTTCCCAAAGGCACTTTCATTTCATAGCACGTCCCCATTGGAGTGCGTCCTCTGAAATACAGAAGCTTGATGACTGTTATGCATTCAACTGGCTCCATTACCACACCTTACTGCAACCATAGCACCTGTAAAAGAGAAACCGTTAAGACTTCAGATGTGCAACTCACCAAGTGAAATATAGAGTTGTGCATTATTATACATGCTCAGTTTCAGCCTCCTACAATAACTCAAGGGAAATCTTAACGAACATCCCTCGCATATTTGTGTACCTATCAGAGTGGATTTCTTCCACAGAATGTTTGCAAGAGGACAACCCTTTGTTGCCGTGGGTTCTTTTTCAGTGGTTCAAGCGTGTTCTGAACACGGGACCTCAGTTTGTCGTCTCAACCGACTGACTAGATGCTCAGTTTGATTTTCCAGTCAAACTTGGGAGAAAGGGCTAGAGCGGGAATCGAACCCAGATCCTCACGGACACTGTACTGGCAGATGAGCAGCTTAAGACAGCATGTTCGAAGACAGTAACAACTGACGCCATTTTCAGACAGACCCCCCTCCCTCATCACCATCATCCAGACAGACAGCCAGGACTCACCTACAGAACTACGCTACCCTCTCCGGACCGAGACACCAGCCCTGAACAACGCGACCTAAAGGGTGTCAGCCAGCAGGTCGTTCAACTCCACCCAGAATGCCAGTACTAACAGCCCCCTGAGATGTTGGTCTTTGACCAGTTCCAGGTGCCACGCCACAGAGGGGTGGTAAAAAGCCCTGGCCTTTCGAATAATTATCAGGATCCCTGGGTTCGATTCCGTTGTGGCAGCTTATTTGTGCCCCCTGTTGGTTTCTTACCCCTGGGTCAAATCTGGCTAACCCTGGTTAAACATGGGGTCTATTGTAAAGGAGCCTGAAATGGCCACATGGTGTAAGCTTCAACTAATCAAAGATGACCCCCCTTGGTTGGATTACTCCCACACCACTGTTCGTAACTGACATGGGGGTCATTTTAGGCTGATTTAAAATCAACCGTGGAAGTAATTTTGGTCACGTGACGCCCCTCTCCACCCCACTCCCCACAACCCCCTACAACACACCCTCACCCCCCCACCCCCTGGGAGCACGTGACTCATTCCTGCTTCTGGATGAGCAACCGGGGAATCCACCGTGCAGACAATTTCTGCATGTGCAAATGGTCATGGATTATTTTTTTCCACAGACCCCACAGTGATATGAACATCTTGTGCAAGTGGGCTAACTTGAAATGACCCACGGAAGTAATTTTGGTCAAGCGATTTGCCTCGATAATTAAGTCAGGTCTTGTATCAAGGCTAAATGATTCTAGAGCAAAAAATACTGATTTGGAATCAACAGAGAAAGCTATTTTAAAGAAAACTATTTGTTGGCTCATCAAGCAGTTCAGAGCTTGTGTAACAGCAATAAGCTCAGCCGTAAATATAACGAAGATTCTTCCCAACAGAATAAGATTTTTCAACTTTAAAAGCAGGAATAGAAAAAAACCGCACCAGCATTATTGTCATCAAGGATCGATGCATCTGTAAATATATGGATACGATTCTGGTACTTTTCTGCTACGTGTATTCTAGCAGTACTCTTTGTGATATTGATGTTTTCTCCTTTTTTTTGTTTCAGAATAATTGATATCAAAATCTGCTTTCAACATTTCCCTTAAAAAGAACAGGAGTATAAGGTGGATTTACAGCTATCTCTTTCATGTTAACAAAAGATTCTTTTAACAAATTTGAAATGTGAAATGTAAGTTGCAACTGTTTCTTATTATAAAATGGCTCTAGCTCTTTTAAGAAAATCAATGTCTAATCTTACTGTCAGTTCATCAGCAATGGAATTTTCTGTCATTGAAGTATATCTTACAGCGAATTTGGTGTTGCTAGTCCACTATGTTAATTTAGTGAAAGAATTCCAACTGTTTTGTGTGTGTGTGTGTGTGTGTGTGTGTGTGTGTGTGTGTGTGTGCATATATATATGTGCGAGAGAGAGAGAGAGAGCATGTGTGTGTGTGCGCGCGCGGTCCCACTTCTTTCTTCCCCCATTACCCGTCAGCCTTGAGGTCATCGGCCAGTCTGGACACGTCCATGTCCCCGTCATGAGCCAAGATGTCCCCCTCACGGACGGCGCCCAGAAAGGTGCCAAAGTCCAGCCAGTAGGTGGCGTTCTCCTCGTTCAGGACGCTGACCACGCGACGCAACAGGAAGCGCATGCGCTCTCTCCTGACCTCCTGCAGGTAGCAGTCCTGGTGGTAGTAGCCCATGGAACCCGGCAGCACGCGGGTATGCAGCACCGTCACCAGCAGCACGACTGACGCCAGGAAGAGGACCAGCCTGACCGCACGACGTTTGAGAAGTCTTCTCGCCGTCCGGAAAACCACGGACACTCCGAAGCACTCACACGTCTTCAGACACAGCCCTGCACACTTTCCAAGTCTTCTCTTCATGCTGGTGACAGAAAGAGTATCCTTCTCTGCAAATGGAAAAAAAAAAAGTTTGTGAAGAGATCAGTGTGAGTGATGAATGGGCAATATCCACATTTCTTCCCCTGTGTTCTTTCCATTCAGTTTCGTTCCCAAGACGGAAACATCGTAAATTTGCTTAAATAACATTGTAATATACACTCTACATTTCTTCCCCTCCACTCTTTGACTGGCCTTCTTTATATCTCCTGACAGGGGAAGAAATGTAGAGTATATATTATAATATTATCAACTAATATATACCTACAAGTTTTTCCGTCTCATAAACGGAAAAGTACAGGAGAAGAAATGTGGATATTGCCGATGAACGAACGAAGAAAACGAGGTGGGTTTTTTTCCGACATTTCTTCCATTCCAGTCCAATGTGTGATTGTCTACACCTTCTTGGGAACACTACTCATTCAGTCTTGAGGGTAAATTGTGTGGACTTTTACCAACCAAGCACGTTCATGGTTGGAATTTGGAGTCAATGATGGCGATGTTAGCAATGTTTAAAAAAAAAAAGTGCACACAATGGATTGAAACAAACAACAAAAACATGCACTGTGAGAGCTGAATTCAAATCGACTGTAACACGTCCACACATCACACACACACACACACAGATAAAACACACACGCACACACACACACACACACTGCCACCACAACACAACATACGCGCCCACTACACACAGACACAGACACACAGCGTGAACTAAGGTATTCAGAAGCCAAACAATAGACCGAACGCCGACACCCTTTTTGGGCTTCAAGTGGGGGACTGAGACAGCAATCGGCAGGAACCGAGCTATGAATAATAATGACAATAATGGATCGTTGTTGACTCACTTGTGTAAACAAGGTGAGTCTATGTTTTAACCCTGTGTTCGGTTGTGTGTGTGTGTGTGTGTGTGTCTGTGTGTCCGTGGTAAACACTGACATTTTCTCTGCAAATACTTTGTCAGTTGCCACCAAATTAGGCATAAAAATAGGAAAAACTCAGTTCTTTCCAGTCATCTTGTTTAAAACAATATTGCACCTCTGGGATGGGCACAAAAAAATAAAAAGAAGCCAAATTATATGCAAACTGCATTTACTGTTATATTTATATTTTTTGTATTCTCTAAACTTGGCACTTTGATCTGATATTCTGACACAACAACAAGAGCAGTCATTATTATCATTTTTTGTTCAAACAGGAACTTCTTTTGCTAAGCATGGAAGTTTTATTTATTTTGCAAACGTTTTTGTGCAGATAGTAAAAAAGGGAAATTAATCTGTAATTAATGCTAGGGGACTTAATTTGCTTTAAACTGATCTTTCTCATCTTAAACATTACATTTTGAAATTATACTCAATACAAAAAAAAGCTTGCGTGTTTTACTCTCAGTGTACAGGTCTTTCACTATGTTCATTCGCCCAAGTGGTCTTTTTTGGAAAATACTAAAATCAATACGACGAGTGGACTTTATAGATCTATTGGCTGAGCCCTGAAGGTCATGGGCAAAAATCAGTTGCGTACACATATTTATACACATTCAAAGCGCGTGCTCATATTCTTCGCGAACGCGAACGACGCCATTTTGTTTCAAGTTGTTGACCTGCCCGTTCAATCCTATATTCAATGGACAATACACGATAACATGTGATGGAAAGTTGGAGGAGACCGTTAAATATTTATTCAGAGAAAGATTTGTGAACGCCTCATCACTTACTGGATTACGCCCCAAACTGCCATAAAAATATCCACAGAATCAGTCGGAATTCACAGTTAAAAATTGTAAACCATGCGAGTTAATACCCTTGAACTGATCACGATGAAACGAAAAAAATTCCAGTCTTGACTTTTCTCAAAATGAAGTCCTTTTCACTTCTTATGACGTTTAGAAGTACTTGTACTTGGCTCTACATGTTATTAGTTTAAGAAAATATTCAATTTTCATATCAACTTTAAAACTATAAAACTAGAATGAACATAAAAGAGAAATTGAATCGACCGCGTCGTACCACATTCCCGGCGGGTGTAACTAGACTTGTACATCTATCTAGATCTAGAGAAAACGGCTAAATGTTGCAGTGTGATTGCGGCGATAGCCACGTCTCCTTTACCGCGGACTTATAAAGAATTTTTTTTATTGCCCTTAAAGATTTTTTGAATGCCCAAGATACACCAGAATAAAATGATTTAAACAGCGTTCTCACTGCGAATACCGCCACTTCCAGTCCTGTTCCTGTAGAATCTGGAGTCCCACAAGGCTCTGTTCTTGGGCCTTGCCTGTTCCTGCTCTACATCAACGACATGCCGACTGGACTGTCCTCCACTGCTCGTCTCTTTGCTGATGATACCCTGTGCCACAAAACCATCTCCTCCACCAGCGACCAGCAAGCCCTACAAAAGGATCTGGATTGCCTTGCAGAATGGGAGCAGAAGTGGCTTATGAGCTTCCATCCAAACAAATGTCAGACCCTGCGAGTGAGCCGGAAGAGAGACCCCCTACCATCAGAGTACACCCTTCGTGGCCACACCCTGATGTAGTCAATAAATCCAAATACCTCGGCATCACCATCACCTCTGACCTTAGATGGACCCCCCACATCTCCAATGTCTCCAACCGAGCCAACAAGACCTTAGGCCTACTAAGACGGAACCTGAAAGTAGGCTCCCAGCGCATCAAACAGCAAGCCTACCAAACACTGGTCCGCCCAACCTTGGAGTATGCCAGCTCTGTGTGGGACCCCTATACAGAGAAGGATATTAACAAACGAGGCAGTACAACGCCGGGCTGCTCGCTGGGCGACCCATCGACACTGGAAAACATCCAGTGTGCAAGACATGATGGAGACTCTTCAGTGGTCTCCCCTCAAAGAGCGAAGGAGAAAGGCAAGACTGATTAACTTCTATAAGTTCCATAGCGGCAGTCTTATCATCAACACACGCCACAAGCCCTCTCAAAATCCTTCAGCATCCACTGGGACCCGAGGATCGCATCCAGCAGCATACCACCTCTCCAACTGCAGGACGCTGTACAGACAAAAGTCTTTCTTTCCTCGAACAATAACAAACTGGAACAGCCTTCCTGCTGAGACTGCTCTCAGCATAACCCTGGAAGGCTTCAAATCCCGAATCTGATTACCTCCCCCCCCCCCCCGCCCCCATACCTCCCCCCCTCACCCCTCACCCCCCATCCCCTGGCCCAGAAACCTCTACCTCAGGAAACCACAAAACACGCAAACCCCCCTTATAGTCTACAGAATCTTCAAAATGATGAAGGCGGTAGTCAAGGGAAAGAAGAAGAAGAATTGATTTATCGCCCTTTAAAAAAGTATGTTCAAATATTAAATTTTAGAACGTCAGTTAAGGAGCCACGATAGTGTAATGGGTAACACCCGAACACGCGGGGTTCGAATCTGGTTACGACTTTTTTTTTCTTTTTTCTTTTAACCCGAAGCTTTATAATAACAAATACAGAACACATTTTAACGATTAGAGTGAGTCTTGAAGGCCTTGTCTCTCTTGTTCAATGCGCGGATCCAAGTCACGAGAAATAAAAAACCAACAACAGCATATGCAGGTTCAAGGTGCCATAAGAAAAGGTGTCATAGAATAATAATAATAATAATAATAATAATAATAAAAGAAGAAAGAAAAAAGCATACCAAAAGCAAAACCACGGATATGGGAGAAAAGAGAGAGAGAGAGAGATAACATTTCACGATGCTGGCGATAAGAGTATTTACCTTTGCGTGTCCATGTTGACTCTCTCCTCCCCCCCCCCCCCCCCTCTCTCTCTCTCTCTCTTGCCGTTCAGGTTGATGACACAGTTTGCTGTGATTTTTGTTGCTGGATGTGCTCTTTGTGTTGATCTGTATGCATCTGTGATGATTTTGGTGTGTTTTTCGTGATACCTGGTTCCCTGGTGTTTATTTTTGACAATGGTGAATGCGAGGTGCTTTGTTTTTGCTGTGATGTGCACCTGTGTGATTTGAGACTGTGATGGCGCCTGTGTGATTTGAGACTGTGATGGCGCCTGTGTGATTTGAGACTGTGATGGCGCCTGTGTGATTTGAGACTGTGATGGCGCCTGTGTGATTTGAGACTGTGATGGCGCCTGTGTGATTTGAGACTGTGATGGCGCCTGTGTGATTTGAGACTGTGATGGCGCCTGTGTGATTTGAGACTGTGATGGCGCCTGTGTGATTTGAGACTGTGATGGCTCCTGTGTGATTTGAGACTGTGATGGCGCCTGTGTGATTTGAGACTGTGATGGCGCCTGTGTGATTTGAGACTGTGATGGCGCCTGTGTGATTTGAGACTGTGATGGCGCCTGTGTGATTTGAGACTGTGATGGCGCCTGTGTGATTTGAGACTGTGATGGCGCCTGTGTCGATTTACATTTCTCTTTTTTATGTCACATAGTCTTACATGTATATATTTTAGCCAATGTCATGTGAAACTGTGTTGACTTTGTACACATTTTCGACACTTCGTCCTTTTTTTCTTTTCTTTTTTTTTCCTTTGTAAAGCACGGTGAACCCCATTTGAGATGGGGGTATTGCGTTACATAAGCCAAAATTATATCATTATCATTATTATTATTATTACGAAAGCTTGACAATGAAACGTGTGAATGGCAACGAGACGCAAGTGAGTGTGAGAGGGTGTGTGTCTAATGATGAAATGAAATCCTGAAGAAAATGAAATCCATATCATGTTTTGTTGCCCTGCTCTGCATGCCCGAGGATGAAATTAATGGAACCCAAGTATTATCAAAACCCATGTCTTTTCAGATTCAATCTACGAATGGCATCTAAAAATGAAATTGTCATGACAATTTGGCTTTATTTTTGTCTACAAAGCACTGAGGCTGCTGTATATTATTAGTATCACTTAGCCTTTTGGATGTATTCATGTATTTCATTTGTCAGTATTTTGTTTACATTGATTTGGAATCTACACTGGTGTTATAATCACAATCCGTATAATTATTATGCAATAACCCCTTCAGAGAGGGGCCATGGCATACTCATTCTCTCTCTCTCTCTCTCTCTCTCTCTCTCTCTCACACACACACACACACACACACACCCTAACGGAACTGAATAATTGACGTCCTTGACGAGATGCCATGACAGAATCGATTTCAAGTGATGGATGAGTGTTCACTTGTGACCAGAGTTTGAGGTCCCCGTTTCGGCATGGTGTCATGTCCCTCGGGGAAAGACTCTTTCCTCTGGTTTTCCTCACCACACGCTGGTGTCAATGGGTACCGAACCTAACTACGGATGGAGGTTTCAAACGGCGGCAGAAGGGAAGAGGAGTGTTGGACCCCGCCTTCCTATGCAGAGCTATTGACACCAGGGGCCGTAGTCAAAAGAACATCGTGCCTGAGGGTAGATGTGTACCTGCGGGTAATCTGCCTGAGGCATGGCAAACTGCTCGAGGGTAGGCAATATCCAGTATTCATGAACACAAGAGTCTACCCGCGTGTCTACAAACCCGAAGGCAATTTACCCTTACTACCTGCCAAGGGTGACTGCCCACGAAGCAGAGGTAAATATGGCGGATCCTTTTGCAGCATTTTTCTTTCTTTTTTTGTTTAAAGGACAAACAGGCGTGCTTTATGGATAGCACGTGTTTTGCGAACTCTCTTGACAATGTTCCGAGCTGTGGTGCCATGAGAAGTGAAACTGAGAGCATGCACAGAAGGGAATCATAGGGATTTTTTTTTTAAAAAGATGATGGGTTAGCTGTCTGAACGAACTGATTGTGACTTGAATACGAAGGTAACTTATCCTTCAAGGTAAACTGTACCCTCGGGTCCCAACCATAACTTGCCTGAAGCCAAAATGAATTTTGTATTGAATACGGCCTGGTGGACAGGGTTTCACTTCCGCAATGGGCTTAAGTGACAATTGATGGGACCTCTGAGCTTTTTTTTAATCTTTGTTTTAATTTTATTTTCTACCCATTCCTTACTTAATGTTAATCATGTGTGTGATCCTTTTGTTTCAGAGTTATGCATGTGTGTGAAAGTTGCGTGTGAAAGCGCTTTCATTTGTATTCGCATAAGTCTCAGTGTTGAAAAATACATTTATCATCATCATTATTGCTATTGTCATCATTATTATCATCATGAGCTATGAATGTGTTTTAAAAAGCTGCTAACTTTGTGAAACGAAGAAGTTAAAATCAAACTGTGAGTACACTACACACACACACACACACACACACACACACACACCACATGCACGCGCGCGTACACACACACACGCACACACACACACACACACATCGCTAAAAAAAAAAAAAAAATGACAACTCGAACCAACCACGAACCAGCACAAGTCCCTGTATTTATATCACATCCGTCACTTAGTAGGTCACGCCCAACCCACTGTTGGCTGAATTGCTGCACTGGTTTACAGAGAGAGAGAGAGAGAAAGAGAGAAACACGGATATACCCCCCTGCCCCATGCACACACATCCATCCTTATTAAGTAGGTCATGTTCAGCCCGTTCATTGCCTGAATTGCTGCAGGGGATTATATACCCACCCAACCACCCACCCACCCACCCAGACACACACTCACACAGACACACACACAAACACACACACACACACACATGCACTCACACACACACACACACACATATGCGCTCACACACACACACACAAACACACACACAAGCACACACGAAGCCCCCCTCACCTCACCCCACCCCACCCCCCAAACACACATATACGCACACACTGACAGGTCAACATGTGTGCAGACCTGCTAGTGCCTGAAGCCCCTTCGTGTGTATATATGCACACAGAAGATCATATACACACGTTAAAGATACTGTAATCCATGTCAGCGTTCGGTGGGTTATGGAAACAGGAACATACCCAGCATGCACACTCCCGTAAACGGAGTATGGCTGCCTACATGGTGGGGGTAAATAAAGACAATGGTCATACAAGTAAAATGCTACAAGTCTGTTTGACTATAATTATATGTGCGTGGCTGAAACCTGATTGAATGACACAGGAAATGAACGATGAGCGCCCGATGACAGCTGCCAGCCGTTTCATCATCATCATCACACAAACAAGCAAGCACTTATCCTCCACCACCACCCCCACATACACACGCACGCACCTACCCCCTCCCCACCACACACACATACACAGATAAGCACTACATACCTCCTCTGCCCTCCCCCCACCCCCACCCCCTCCCGCACCCCTGCCCCCTCTTTCGCCCCACCCAACCCATCTTTCCACACATCCATCATTCAGTGTATCGCGTCCGACCCCGTTCTCAACTGACTTGCGGCAGTGGCTTGTTCACCTATGACGACTGTGGTCGATGTTCATCTTGTTTTGTCCGGGGGTTCTTGGTGTAGTGATAGTGTTCACTGTGCCACACGCTGTCTGGGCCCTGGCTGTCATCTCCGTGGCGGAATACCACCTTCCCCCACCCCCTCTTACACACACACACACACACACACACACACATATATATATATATATATATTCATTATTTTCATTCAGTTGTCTCTGGCTACAAATTTCGGTCCAGGTCATCTGGTTATACTGTGACTAAATTACATGTTAAGTGCTTAATCTGTTAAGCAAAGTGTCTGAAACGAATAATATATGTAACAACACACTGACTGTTTGAAAATCAAAAGTGATGCTCGAAGGAAAGACAACATTTAGATCTGCAGTGTCAGTAACGCGACCGGTGCGTGAATGGTGGCCTAATTTCATAGCTATTTGTAGCCAAACTAGGAAAGTTCAAGATGTCTATTGCCTAAATATGTTCAGATAGATTCATAGTTCATGTGTGGAACAGGTCATGCTTTCACCTGACAACCTAATTGGGATTCCTTAAGAATGCTGCGAGCCGCTTAGCAGATGATGGTTTGGAAGACGCCATATTTGTTCACATCAAGTTGCGTCGATTTTATGAACACATAGGTCCTTCGATGAATTTTTGTGAGTCATACACACCACAGAATGAAACAACATCAATTAAAATATTCCACAGAAAGCCTGAACTTTCAATGATTTTTTTTCTTTTCTGACTTTGAATCGGAAACATCGCAAAAGTCAAAGAATCGATCGGACCCGGCTAAAGTCGCAACTTACAGAGGGTAACCAGTAAAACCATTGATCTCGACTCAGAATGTCTGGGAGAGATGATTAATGCCTGTTCACTACTCATTTCCATTTATTACTTCGCAGACCGGAATTTCCCCGTTTTCGTTGCTTTCAGCATGCAACTTAAACAGGGAAAAAGAGTGCAATAGTTTTCTATTTGGTTTTTGACAGGCATGTACCTGAAAACATTGAAAATACAACAGTTCAAGGGTGTTTTGTGCAAAGATACTTACCGACAGCGAAGATATGACTTCGAAGATGAGATATTTATTTCAATTATAAAAAAAAATCCCGATCTTGATGATTTTGACCCTAACCACTTGTTTTTGTCTACAGTTAAGAATCGCTGGATACGACTTCAGCCGGGTTTTCGCGTGCTGCGTCACACACACACACACACACACACGTGTGTGTGTATATATATATACATAAACACAAACACACACACATCCGCACACACGCATATGCGTGCGCATACACACACACGTCCGCACATATACACACACATACACATACGTCTTTACACACACATGCACTGATAAACACACACACACACACACACACACACACACATATATATATATATATGCATACACACAAACACACACACACACACACATCCACGCATACGCATATGCGGACGCATGCACACATACACACACCTCCGCACATATACACACACATACACGTACGTCTTTACACACATACACACACACACACACACACACATCCGCACATACACATAGGCGTAGGCACACACACACACACACACACACACACACCGCACATATACACACACATACGTCCGCACATACACATACGTCTGCACACACACACACACACACACACACACACACACACACACACACATGCTTATCTAATATCACTTCAGGTGGAAAGACGTTAAACTGAAGACACATGCTTACACACAAACACACACACACACATCATGATTATCACACACACACACACACAACCTCCACACATATACACACACATACACATACGTCTTCACACACACACAAACATTCATAAACACACACAGAGACACACACACACACACATCCGCACATACACATATGCGTACGCATACACACACACACACACACACACGTCCGCATATATACACACACATACGTCCACACATATACAAACACATACACATACGTCTGCACACACACACACACACACACACACAGACTCATGAATCCATCTGTGAATGCGCAGATGGCTGAATAGTCCAATCTGCGCACGAAATGTTCGCTGACAGTTGGGGCAGACAAAGACAGGCATATCATTGTCAGGGAGCTTGTTTGCCCGTGACTTTCTGGCCTGCCTCTTCTGAACAGCTGCAGCAGTCCTGTTGGCCTCACACAACTTGGCGCCTTTGTGCACAGCAGCGCGCCATTTGTCACGGTGCACTGCAGATTCCTCCCAGGAGTCAGGGTTGATATCAAACGCTTTCAGAGAGACTTTCAGAGTATCTCTGAAGTGCTTCTTCTGACCTCCGTGTGATTTCTTCCCTTGTTGCAGCTCGCCATAGAAGAGCCTTTTGGGCAGCCGATGGTCTGGCATGCGCACCACATGTCCAGCCCAGCGAAGCTGGGACTGCATCAGGATGGTGAAGATGCTGGGAAGGGTGACTTTTGCAAGCACCTCCTTGTCTGGGGTCCTGTCTTGCCACTTGATGTTCAGTAGCTTCCTGAGGCATGTTGTGTGGAAGTGGTTCAGCTTCTTGGCGTGTCGTTGGTACACTGTCCAGGTTTCGCAGGCGTACAGTAGTGTGGGGAGAACTACTGGTCTGTAGACCTTTAGCTTGGTCTCAAGACCAATGCCTCTTCTGTTCCAGACATTTGCATAGAGTCTACCAAAGGTTGCGCTTGCTCTTGCAATCCTGACGTTCACTTCATCGTCGATGGTCGCATTTCGTGACAGTGTGCTGCCAAGGTATGTGAACCGCTTCACCGCACTGAGTCTGACCGTTGACTGTGATGTTGGGCTCAACGTGGGGTTTCCCTGGGGCTGGCTGATGGAGAACTTCAGTTTTCCTCGTGCTGATGGTAAGGCCGAAGTTCCTGCTGGCAGTGGCAAACTTGTCAATGATGAGTTGCATGTCAGCTTCAGATCCAGCATTGAGGGCACAATCATCAGCAAACAAAAAGTCTCTGATGATGTATGTCATTACCTTCGTTTTTGCTTGAAGCCTTCTGAGGTTAAACAGCTTGCCATCTGTTCGGTACTTTAGGCCAATTCCAACATCGCCATCTCTGAAGGCATCAGTAAGCATTGCAGAGAAAATGAGGCTGAACAGTGTTGGAACCAGGACGCAGCCTTGCTTGACACCATTTGTGACAGGAAAAGGAGCAGATGTTTCGCCATTGTCCTGGACTCGAACCTGCATGCCTTCATGGAATTGGCTGACCAAGGAAATAAATTTCCGAGGGCATCCGTACTTGGCCATGATCTTCCACAGTCCCTCTCTACTCACGGTGTCGAAGGCCTTAGTGAGGTCGACATAGGTGGAGAACAGATCAGCATTTTGCTCCTGACATTTCTCTTGCAGCTGCCTTGCAGCAAACACCATGTCGGTGGTTCCACGTTCTTTCCGGAATCCACATTGGCTCTCAGGCAAATGACCATGGTCAAGGTGTGCTGTGAGGCAGTTTAGTAGGATCCTGGCAAGTATCTTGCCTGCGATGGAGAGCAAGGAAATGCCCCGATGGTTATCACAGGCCTGCCGGTTCCCCTTTCCCTTGTACAAGTGAATGATAGATGCATCTTTGAAATCCTGGGGGATCATCTCTTCTTTCCACATGAGAGAGTACAGCTGGTGGAGCTTCTCAGTCAGCACAGTGCCTCCATCCTTGTAGACCTCTGCTGGTATGGAGTCTGAGCCAGGTGCTTTGCCACTGGATAGCAGACTGATTGCTTTCTGGGTCTCACGAAGTGTTGGCAGATCGTCCAGTGCTTCGTTGATGGGGACTTGTGTGAGACGGTCTATGGCTTCATCATTTTATGAAGGAACGGCGATTTAAGACACTGTGCCCAGCCCAGCGTTCGAGAATTTTCTCCTTCTCGGTGATCAAGGTATTCCCATCTGCACTGAGGAGGGGGGATGATCCTGAGGATGTGGGGCCATAGACTTCTTTTAAGGCATCATAGAACCTCTTCATATCATGCCTGTCAGCATATCCCTGGATCTCATCAGCTTTGTCACTCAGCCACTTATCCTGCATCTGACGTAACTTTTGCTGAACAGTCCTGTGGATGGCACTGTACGCATCCTTTTTTGATGAGGACTTTGGGTTGCTCAGGTAGGCTTGATGCAGACGGCGTTTCTCATCCAGAAGCTGCTTGATTTCATCACAGTTTTCATCAAACCAGTCTTTGTGCTTTCTGGTCATGGGTCCCAGGGTCTCTGAAGCTGTACTATAGATCAGCTTGCGCAGGGTCCTCCAGTCAGACTCCACATTCTGGTTGTCCAGAGAGGCGGATTCCAGACGATCTTCAGCAGCTCCACAAAGGTCTGTTTGATGGTGATGTTTTTCAGCTTAGCGATGTTGAGCCGTTTTGGAGCCTTCTGGCTTTGGGGGCGTCTCTTGGGTTGGATTCGAATATTCAGCTTCGAGACTACAAGGCGATGGTCTGTCCAACACTCGGCGCCGCACATGGTCTTTGTCACACGTACATCTTGCCTATCCCTTTTCCTGACGATGACGTAATCGATGAGATGCCAATGCTCTGAGCGAGGGTGCATCCATGACGTCCTGTTACGGGTAGGGAGGCAGAAAACTGTGTTGGTTATCAGTAGTTCGTGCTCTGCACAGGTCTGAAGCAAAAGCAATCCATTTGGGTTGCAGTGGCCCACGCCGTGCTTTCCAATCACTCCATCCCAGGAGATGTAGTCAGAGCCAACTCCGGCATTGAAGTCCCCAAGAATGATGAGCTTGTCTGCTTTCGGGATAGCAGCAATGACAGAGTGAAGGTCCTCGTAGAACTTCGCCTTCACTTCATCCGGGTTGGTCATGGTTGGGGCGTAGGCACTGACAATGGTGAGGTACTTCTTGCCAGATGCCAGTGGGAGTTTCATGGTCATAAACCTATCGTTGACTCCCTTTGGAATTCCAGCTAGCTTGCTGACAAGTGCTGTTTTTACTGCAAAAACCAACGCCAGCCTCACGTCGCTCTTCGCTTCCTCGTCCACTCCAGAAGAAGGTGTAACCAGATCCCCGTTCATATAGCTCGCCTTCGCCTGCAAGCCGAGTCTCACTCAAGGCTGCGATGTCGATGTTGTATCTGGCGAGTTCGGATGCAACTAGTGCCGTTCTCCTTTGGGGTCTGTCCGCGTCATCTCTGTCCAGGAGAGTCCTTATGTTCCAAGCACCAATGGCGAGAGGAACGATCCTTGTTTTTTTCTTTTCTTTCTCTTTGTTAAAACCGCTGATGTAGGGTCCCCGCCAGCCGCGGTATGCTGGCCAGGGTGATATGGAGCAGGCAAATTTTAGGGCACCTTGTCCAGCCCCTTCCTCATGCCAGGGAGGTGAGCAGTGCATTCCTAAGGGCTGCTCAGACGCTCAGACGGCTGCCGAGCTCCATCGCTGCTCCTGTCGATGAAGAACGACCCTATGGCCTGAGCCGCCTGCGTGCAGGTCTGCGGCTGCGACTGCCAGTGTACCCACACCTGTCGTTTCGTCGCTCGCCTGTCGCCACAGGACTTGGGGGTGATGAAAGGATGAAGGGTGAAAGGCCACACACACACACACACACACACACACACACACACACATACACACACACATACATATGCTTACACACAAACACACACACACACACACATCATTATTATTATTATCACACACACACACACTTCTAGCCTACAGTATCTTTGTGATCTCATTCATCCCTACATACCCTCACGCCAACTATGCAGTGTTCTCCACTGCCACGGAGTCAGGCTGATCAAGTCACCAATGTTCGTCCTCGGTCATTGTGTTGTTCAGAGAGATCCACCCCACAACACGGCACAAGTACATCGAACTCCTCGGAAAATGTCATGATCTCTGTTCTCCCTCTGTCTTTGTCTCTTTCTCCCTCTCTCGCTGTTTGTCTTGTCTGCCTCTCCCCCTCCCTCCCCCCCCCCCTCTTTCTTACCCCCATCCCGTACCACTTCCCATCTCACGGTTAGATGATAAAAAAAAGTTCATTATCTCATTATCGCCCCCCCCCCCCCCCTCTCTCTCTCTCTCTCTCTACCACATTTTAAACTGCCTCATTGTCTCTCGATTGAGACAATATCAATTCTTTCTTTTGGACCTTTCAACTGCCTATGATTCGATCCACCGACGAATTCTCTTTTCACATCTGGAGTACGATTCTTAAAAAAAAAAAAAGTCGTTTTGCAATCACTGCCAGTGAAAGGGTTCTGCTCGACTGCTTTTCGAAAAGAAAACAGACATTTTTTTTATGGAAACATTTCCCCCGAGACTTTGTATTATGGTGTACACAGACATATGCACAGATACACACACACACACACACACACACACTGCATGCAGCACTGATAGAGACAAACAGGTTTCCGGTGAACGGCAACGCTGACTGACTTACCGCGAAAGGTGAGGGAGTGGGGGGAGAAAAACAGAAAATAATCCCAAATGGAAAACTCGTTCCTCTTGGTTCACTGAGGCAGCTGGGCCAACGTGCAACGATGTCAGTTCACATCTGGACTGCAGTAAATCCACACACACACACACACCATAATGAGCGCCGGTGACAACAATGAATGGCTTCGTACCTCAAAATTGTCGCTGAAACAAAAGTTGTTGCTGGCGACGAATCTAATCTATGCTCACTGACTCACTCACTCACCCAATAAGACTCAGAGAGAGAGAGAGAGAGAGAGAGAGTCAGACAGACAGACAGGCGGAAATACATACATCAAAGTAACAGAAAGAGGCTGTGTTTAATAGCAAGATAAACTAAGTAATGTCACATCCGTCCCAACATTGTCGCCAAGAGAGACAAATTTCATTTCTGCGAGAATTAATAATAATAATAATAATAATAATAATGGACATTTGTTGAGCACTTTCCTCCCTGTCGATGGGGTGTGTAGGTTTGAATCAATTCTCTCAGATACTGAGGATCAGCACCCAAAATGGAGTTGAAGGTGAGAATTGCAACTTTGTACTGAGTGCGGGCAGAAATTGGTAACCAGTGGAGAGAATGCTGAAGATGAGTGATATTGTCAGTTTTTTCTGGCAACAAGGCCCGCCAAAACGTGTCGCCGGCGACACTATTTTACAGGTGACAATTATAGGGGTAACGAAGCTCCAGTTCAGCAAGGAAAAGTGTCACGGTAGAAACGGTGGCGTCAACTTCCTTCCGAACACACACGCACGCACGCACACACACACACACACACACACACACACACACAAACGCCGCGAGCCACGACGTTGTGAAAATTGCGAAAGTTTACACAAGCCGGTAGCGAGAGCAAAGCTGGGTGAATTTCTTTTGTGTGTCTCTGTGTGTGTGTGTTTTATTTAAGAGAGAGAGAGAGAGATTTCACAACTGACACGACATTCTTTTTGTATACATAGCAATACAGCCGTCCGTAGAGGGAAGGAGGGGGGGATATCGTTTAAAGCATAGACCTAAATTATTGTTGTATGCTTTAACACACACACACACACACACACACACACACACACACAGAGTTAATTTAAGAAATATTGTGCTAAAGGGGGACTTTTATGCCACAACTGGCTCCTAGCAGGATTTCGCTACAAACACAGCCGAGCAAAAGGCTGTTATAATTACTGTTCATGACCTTAAACCTTTCACCGCCAGTCAATTTAGAGTACAAAATTCCCTTGTAGTATAAACACAAAAAGACAGTGGCTAAGAATAGCTGGGGATTCCCCCTGCGATGTACAGAAAATATGACCTATCCTACCACCGAACATTAAGAGCAATAATAATAATAATAATTCATAACTTTTCTATGGCGTGATATCCAGTACTAATGCTGTTCAAAGCACCTTACATCATCGAGCCAGATATAAACATAACATAAAACATTACAACAGCTCAATCCAATGCGTTCACAGAATGAATAAAAAAGCATGATCCACCAAACAATAAAAATATCAAGTAAATAATGCTTAGATTAAAAAGAAATACATTCCTTAAAAACACACAATTTTTAGACACACACATACATGCGCGCGCGCACTCACACTCGCGCGCGCGCACACACACACACACATACACAAACAAACACACACATGCACGCGCGCGAGGGCGCACAGACACATTGAATGTATCAACTGCACTAAAACAGGATTATCTGAGTATAAATATCTCTAGCATAAAGACTTTGGACTATCCATCGTGCTGAGTACAGAAATGTTTGCGGAAAAGGTGCGTTTTCAGATCTGACTTGAAGGTCTGGAGATCAGGAGCATTTCTGAGGGACGATGGCAAAGAATTCCAAATTTGGGGTACATGAGCCCTAAAAGACCTTTCCCCTGCACATTTTAAATTAGTTCTTGGGACTTTAAGTAACAGTTCAGAACCGGATCTTAGCGTTCTACATGGTTCGTACGTTTCCAGCACAGAGGAGAGATACTGGGGAAGAGATTCATCAAAATATCGGAAGGCAAGTGTCGCTAGTTTTCAGTGAATGCAGGACTCTATAGGAAGCCAGTGTAACTGATGCAAAAGAGGTGTGACATGATCAGATTTCTTTTTTGCTAGGACAAGTCGTGCAGCATTGTTCTGTACTTTCTGTAGTCTAATAAGAGAGGAAGATGGTAAACCTGCTAAGGTGGAATTGCTGTAATCTAGTCTGGACAGGACAAAAGAGGAAACCAACTGAGCCATGTTTTTCTCCGTTAAGTATGGTCTGACAGGCTAGTCTGCGAAGATGAAAATTGCATGAGCGGCACAGGGATGAAATGTGATCAGCCACGGTCAATGTCTGATCAATATGTACACCTAGGTATTTAGCTGATGTTTGAAATGTAACTGTAGAAGTGCCGAGAGTGACTGGGCCCTTTTTTTTTCTTTTTTTTTCTTCTTATTTCATTTAGACGAGCTCGATCTCCTGCAGCTAAGAGCTCGGTTGTCTCTTCGATAAGTTTTAGCTTGTTTCTGTCCATCCACACCTTGACATCAGCCACACAGGCTTCCGTCTCATTAATGACTGTTCTGAAGTCAGATGGTGGAGCAGTAGTTTCATGGATAACAGACCAGTGAATGGTCACCTTTCAGTGACAAGGGTCCTCTATCACGCCTGTGCATAAATGCGAGCTTGGCGGTGAAAGGGTAGGTGTAAATCCACCGAAAAGAGTTTCTGGTGATAAATGTGCAAAGGCAATGGGAGAGGCGTTTATCGACCTTTGTAAAACAATCAACTGCTATCTTAAGAATGGCTGGGTGGGCCAACCAAACAAAAACAAACAAACAAAAACCACCTGTAGACAGTTCACATGCAAAGATGCTTCAAGCCTTCAGTCTCGATCATTTTGCTGTTCCATGATAATAATAATAATGACAATGACAGTGACAATGATATTGATAATAATAACTTTTTTTTTTAAATGATAATAATAATAATAATAATGCGAAAAGTGGAGAAACACCAATTAGGCCTATGAAACATTGCCTTTCACGACTCGTGTTGTAAAGGGAGGACGTTTCGACACTCATGCAGTTGAATATAATTATACATTAAAAAATATATATAAAAAAAATACCTCCAGTGACCATTGATCAGTTGATGGCAGTCGCAGAAACAACTGTAAGGTGGTAGCCAAAGTGATAATTTCACCTTTCGTTTCGTGCAAACATATTTCTTTCTTTCTTTGTGTCGCTATGAACATTCTGTAAATGTTTCAAACCTGTCTAGACGAGTATCACTGTTACACTGTCCAGTCGCTAAGATTCCAGATATCCCTAAGATAGTAGGATGCACTGACGTAGATTTTATTTCGTTTTTGAAGAGCAGGTATAGTGATGAACCTATCTTTCATATCAAGAACAGTGTTTCATAAAAAGAGCAGTATGTGTGGAAGATATGTTTTATTTGAAATATCTCACTTATTGCGTCACTCCGCTATTTTGCGTCACAGTTAGCTAAAAGAATGTTTCTGAACACCATATTTGCGTAGATACAGTTTAGGTCTAACTCTGCGTGTGTGTGTGTGTGTGTGTGGTGTGTGTGTGTGTTGGGGGGCAGAAGGGCGTTGTGAGTGCGCATATATATATATATATATATGTGTGTGTGTGTGTGTGTGTGTGTGTGTGTGTGTAACAGCCATAAAAGTTTGGACCTTGTAAATTTATCGAAAACTGGAAATGTCAGGGTTCAACAGTTCAAAAATACCGCACAAGAAATTTAAATATAGAATTTGATAATCACAATAACGAAGTTATCAATTAACTAAGTAACTAGCTAACCAACTAACTAAATCAATAACAACTAGATCATCCCTTTACAACATTATGGAAACGGTCCCTATATCGGGCACGATAACTTTGCAGACCAGTATTTTACCTGAAATGAAGCCAGATTATTGTGGGGAAAGAAAAAGCAATTGATGGATCGATACTCATGCAATGTAAGTTACACAGGGGTAAAATGTCTGTGCTAATAATATCAATCGATTTTGAAATGAAGCCAGATTACTGAAATATGCAATCGATGGATCGACACTCATGCAATGTAAGTGACACCGGGATAAATTGTCCGTGTTACAATATCAATCGATTTTTCAGTTGTTGGGTTGTTGTTGTTTTTTGTTGTTGTTGTTTGTTTGTTTGTCGTTGTTTTTTTGTTGTTGTTTTTTTTAGTTGTTTTTTAGGGCCTTTTAAAAAAAAATTTTTAATGGCCCATCATCTGCACCATTTCAGTGGCAATACTCCCACGCCGCTCATTCATTTTTTTCAATGAATTTAATGGCAGTTTTCAAAACTGGCTCAATATAAGACCGCTGTCCCAAAACTGAGCCACTGCTTTTCCTTAATAGGGCAGAGGAATTACGTTTAGTTTCAGCACGTCCAAACAGCTGTAACAGAGAACATCATTCATCCAAAAGCAAGAGGAACAAGAGAGGCAAGGCCTTCAAGACTCACTTGTGATAAATTAAGTCCCCTAGCATTAATTACAGAGTAATTTCCCTTTTTTACTATCTGCACCAAAATGTTTGCAAAATAAATAAAAATTCCATGCTTAGCAAAAGAAGTTCCTGTTTGAACAAAAAGTGATAATAATGACTCCTCTTGTTGCTGTGTCAGAATAAGAGGTCAAAGTGCCAAGTTCAGAGAATACAAAAAATATAAATATAACAGTAAATGCAGTTTGCATATAATTAGGCTTCTTTTTTTTTCTTTTTTTGTGCCCATCCCAGAGGTGCAATATTGTTTTAAACAAGATGACTGGAAAGAACTGAATTTTTCCTATTTTTATGCCAAATTTGGTGTCAACTGACAAAGTATTTGCAGAGAAAATGTCAATGTTAAAGTTTACCACGGACACACAGACACACGGACACACACACACACAGACAACCGAACACCGGGTTAAAACATAGACTCACTTTGTTTACACAAGTGAGTCAAAAAGCTTTCATAGCTCTCGCGTGGTTCTTAGATTTCAACGCCACTAAAACGAAAGCCAAAATGCAGGTGACGGTGAGGGGAGCGTATCGTTGTGCCGCCGACCCGTTGTGCCGCCGCCGACCCGTTTACGGATTGTCTTTTGTCACAAAAAAGACAAAACAAGATGGGCAAGCCATACTAATAATCTCCCTTTTTATTTGACATTTGGGTCACAGTAACGTCACAAATGGCGCAACTGGGTCCAAACGTATGCATTCGCGAATCCTCATAGGCTACGACCTTTGTTTCAAATTTCGTAAAGATCGGTTCATAAACAGCTGAGAAATGCTTGTTTGCGTAGAGAACTGCGCATTCTAAAAATAGAACATGATTTACGTCATCGTGAGCTTATTACTTATACCGTTTATAGTCCCTAGTATAATGAACACGTAACTGAAATTTGGAGGAAATCCGTTGATAAACAGCGGAGATATTAGTGATCAAAATTTTGGCAATTTGCGCCACTGTGACGTCACAAATGGAGCAAGTGGGTCTCAACTCATACATTCGGTAGACATCACAGCCCCCGAGCTTTGATCCAAATTTTACTAAGATTGGTTCATAAACAGCCGAGAAAAGCTTGTTCAAAAATCATCGAATAGCGGGACGGCGGCATAACGGGTCGGCGGCATAGCGGGACGGCGGCATAACGGGTACCCCCCACGGTACGGTGAGGGAGGGGGCCTATCACGATGCAAACCTTACTTTCAGTCACCATCTGAAATGAGTGTTTGCCAAACCGAACGTTGTGAGCTGAAAACTGAACATGCAACTCCATCCAGCTGAAGCAGCCCACACTGATCGACATTTCGTTGTTTTTCGATCACTATACAGATCTATCATAGTATTGTTGTTTTGGGTTTTTTTTTTTTAATTCCCTGTCTTCATTCATCACAACTTTCCGGCTTCAATAAACTGTAGCAAAATCGCTGACACATTTTCGGGCGTAATACATACACGATAATCAGTCCGATCAAGTCAAATTTCCCTCGTTTTCATCATGACTTTCCCGCTTTGACAGATCGTAACACTCCACATAAAAACGGATGATTGGTAATATCCCATCTTAGGGTTTTATTCTTTTGGGTTTTCAGTTGAATTACTGCAATTAGACGATGGTGTTTTGTGGAATGCATAGGAAGTTGATCTAAACTGTATCTTTATGCTCAACGACAATTATTGAATTTGTGCAGATCTGTTGAAACCTGCTGCTTTGTACAAGTCATCGGGTCCGCATTTCACTGATATTCAAACAAGTCACAGGTGTACGTTCATATCTGCCGAGCGTTTCACTCATTCATGTCTTTTCCATGACTTTAGGCTACGGCCCTGATACTCAACAAAAGTAGCTAGCATTTACAGAACGACATATGAAATTATCTATCATAAAAATAAGGAAAAAATAGGATGTGTTATCAAATTTCAAAAGTGGCCATCACACACACGCGCGCGCGCGCGCGCGCACGCACGCACGCACGCACGCATGCACGCACGCACACACACACAAAGACACACGCACAGACGCACAAACACACAAACGCACACACAGTTAATAGTTAATCACTTTCCTACCAATGTTGCATTCGCCACTGAACAGATTTTGAATGATTATTCATTGCTTAGAATGTTTTCGTTAATTCTAAACTCAAGCCCAGTTGGTATCCTTTTTTTGATGTATCTTAATTAATGTCGTTATTCATATTTACACTGTTGTAAGTTAATACTTGTTGATGTTGTAAGTTGATACTTGTTGATATGCATACACCTAATTTCCCTCCTAGAACACCTCATCTATAACACTCCACCATCTGTTTAAACGTCTTATTTCTTATAAAAGACTTATTTTCATTTCCTCTAAAACATACATGAACACATTCCTGCACTAATATTCACAAGCATTCCCTCTCTTTCACCCGCTACCTCTCTTCTTTCCGTCTAATAACACTTCTAGTGAATAGACGTTGAACTGAAGATCTCTCTCTCTCTCTCTCTCTCTCTCTCTCTCTCTCTCTCTCTCTCACACACACACACACACACACACACACATATATATATATATATATATATATATATATACATATCAGGATAGGACACTAAAACTTGAATTACCTAATCATTCGTTGAACATGTTTCCAATACTGATCCACCCTGGTCCTAACGTGGACCACCATGCACAGTAATCATAGAGGCCTTTCACTGTCTCAATAAAGGAACAGTAGATGCCAGAAAGCCAACGCAGTCAGCTACCAACTCGCCCCTCTCTTGAAACATCCCAGCATCCCCATGAGCACCAAGGCGAAACTCATCAACGCCATTTACCTACCAACGCTCACATACCAGTGCCAGACATGGTCTTGAGAGAGAAAACTGGTCACCTGTGAAATGAAATGCTTGAGAAAAGCAGTGAACAAGACCAGGAGAGACAAGATCAGGAATGAGGTGATACGAGACATGGTAGGAACAAAACCACTACTACAACACATAGAACAACAGAGGATCAAGTGGTTTGGACACTTCACACGTATGCCTCTGAACCAACCAGCTCTTCGGGCATACAACACCAAATACTCTGGCTGGAGAGCCAGAGGAAGACCAAGACGGCGCTGGAGCGACTCAGTGGCAGACACCCTCAGAGCCCACGAGATGTCCCTCCTCCAGGCCACTCGCCTTGCTGCAGACAGACAACTGTATCTCCCCGCGACGCCCACCGGTACAAGCGGAAGGAAAAAGTAAGTAAGTAATAAAGGAACAGTGGGTGACCTGTGGGGAAAACATCACCGTTATACATGGCGGTAAAACAGCCTTTGAAAGCTGTTTTAAGGCTGGCAGGATGTTTAGTTTTAATCTCTCACTAACAAGAATGGTTGTTTGAGTGGTTGCTTTGAAGCCAAAGGCTTCCTGGTGTATCCATCTGCTTATAAGGTATCAGAACAAAACTGTAAATGATAGATGAGTCTTGCTCATCTCGCCACAGGTGTATCAGTAGTTGCTTTGAAACCAAAGTCTTCTTTGTGTATCCATCTGCTTATAAGGTATCGGAACAAAACTGAAAACAATAGATAATTCTTGCTTATCTCGCCATTGGCGTCTTGTTTTTCGGGAGTGCATCCAAGCTGATCATTTGCCTTCAAACTGGTTCCTGACCAAAAGTGTTCATCAGTCAGAAAAGAACGAGGACCATGCCCAATCTTGGTGCCATTCCCACACTCATACTCATACCTTATTTAATTTCAGCTTCGTTCCTTTATGCTACGTTCACACTAGGCTGTAACCACGATCTAACCAAATGGTTACATCGCTCTCTAACTCACTGGAACCACGAATTTTTGGTTGCAGTGGGTTCCCATCGGTTAGACGATTTTTCGGGAAGACCCGATTTTTGGTTAGATAGGTGGTTAGATGGCCCCCAAAAATATGACTCGGGAGATAAAAATTTTTCGAGGTTACATCGCCCGATCAAGTTATAAACGGTTACAAAGGCATTCACACTAGTCCCCGTCGGTTCCAGTGAGTTAGAGCAGAAAATAGAGGCGGAGCCGAGTTTGAAAAAAACTCCGACGTCAAAACAAAATAGCATGCCTTGCACGCACGCTGCGTGCAGTATGCAAATTGTCTGGCCCGACACATCTAACCGACTGCAAGTGATTGCAACCTTCTTTGCTTGGTTGGGGTCAGTTATAGTGAGTTACATCGACGCGTGTTGTAACTTGATCAGTTACAGTGTGAATGTATTTAAGCTGGCTGACTGTCATTTTTTTCGTTCTTCTTGCTGCGTCTATACGAATCCACGACACACGAGACTGATTTTTCGACATGTCGTCTTCTGACTCTGATGTTGCTGCTTCCGACCTGTCCCTGGCTGCACGTGAGCAGGATGAGCGAGTTCCAACAGGTTGCAGCAGGTCACAGCAGGCTGCTGGAGATGCACAACCTCAAGACCCCCCACCTCATGGAAACCCACGGGAACCACAGAAAACAAAAGTATACCCCAATCTGTACACGACGCCTCAGCCACAGCACCCCTGTAACTTGGCTTGTAACTTGTTCAAGTTAGAACGAAGTTACAACGGTAGTTAGATGCCACCAGTGTGTGTGTAAAACAAAACAAAACAAAACCCAGCCAGCGAGCAAGAACTGCTGCTCTCAGTCAAAAAACGCGCGGGAAAAGGGGCGGAGCCTAATAGTTAGACAGTGGTTAGACGCTTTCCGTTCACACATGCTGTATGAAAAATCTAGAGTTTGTCTCATGGTAGTTACATCCCTCAATGTAACCATTTGGTTAGATCGTGGTTACAGCCAAGTGTGAACCTACCATTACCGGATCACCTGTGGTAATCAAGACTTGCCCACCTTGCGTGTCCGGACAGGAAAACATTGATTTTTTGTTGTTGTTGCTGCTGTTTTTTTTGGTGTTTTTTTTTTTCTTCTTTTTTCTTTTTCTTTTTTTTCTGCTGCACGGCACAGTGAGATCGTGCTGAATCCCGGTCGATATTCACTGACGCGTGTTGCCCCAGTCCTTGTCTTCACAACATGCGGTGCGTGGGGCCACATCAGGGATAGCCTGACACCATATATATAGTGTCATGGAAACGGTAGAGTACCCTACCATCTCACCCATTCTAACACTGACACGAACAAACAAACACACACACACACATTCTGAAAAAAGATTTTTTTAAGCAAAACAGTATGAACTGAAAGCAAAAAATAAATCACAAGCACACACGATGTCATCTCTCTTTATCTATATTTATCTATCTATCTGCCTATCTATATACATAAATATTTTTATATATCTGTAGTGTGTGTGCGCGCGCGCGGGTGTGTATGTATATGTGCGTGCGTGTATGTGTGTGTACTTGTGTGTCTTTGTTTGTGCGTGTGTACTATCACAAAGAATGGAAACACGTCAAAACTGAAGACGACGACCACCAGCCACCGAAAGACTGACGACTTTCCCACTGAACAGCAACAACACTGACTTACCGTCAAAGGTAAAGGTAGGAGGAACAGTGAAAATAATCACATCAGTCCAGGAATAAAAAAAAACACAAAATAAAAACAACTCGGTTCCTTCCTAATTTACTGACGCAGCAGGGCCAGCATTTCACTGAACAGCGTCAGTAGTTCACATCTAGACTGTCTGACGGTGTGTTGCTGGCCAGAGACGTGAGCAGCGTCAGTTTCAGTCCAACAGACCACGTTACT
The DNA here is from genome assembly GCF_041734735.1 of Babylonia areolata. NCBI lineage: Eukaryota > Metazoa > Mollusca > Gastropoda > Neogastropoda > Buccinidae > Babylonia > Babylonia areolata. Next base: position 42,474,782 of record NC_134886.1, read on the forward strand.
GTCACCATAAAAAGAACACACACACACATACACACACACACAGAGGAGAATCGTACCTGTCACTGAGAGCGTGGAAACTTTTTTAATGAGAATGGTCGGCACGCTTCGCTGCCCGCCCCCCTTTTTGACCTTGACTTTGACTTACACACACACACACACACACACACACATGGCTTGGTGAAAAAAAAAAATGCAGCTCTTGCTTATTCAGTTACCATCTTGAAATAAAATTTTTGACTTTGACATTCACACACACACACACACACACACACACACACGGTGTTTCTTTACAGTGACAGTGATTTCAGCACAATAGCAGAAGGCCTACGTGTTTTCTGTGACACCCCATCTCCCTCCCTCCTGCCCCTTCCTTCCCAATGGTGGGCTGTAGCCTCGTGTGCTGCCTTTGAATTGTGAATTTTAAAATGTACGCTCTCTCTCTCTCTCTCTCTCTCTCTCTCTCTCTCTCTCTCTCTGTCCCCCCTCCTCCCCCTCACACACACAGAGAAACGCACTGGGGTGTCTATAATCATATACATATGAAAGGCATATGAAGGGCTCTATCTTCCATTGACGTTCCATGGCTGTTTAATGGCCTGGATCAGAAAAAAAAAAAATGTGCACAAGTCTTTCCCCACCCAATCCCCCCACCCCCACGCTCCCCGCCTCTCTCTCTCTCTTCAAAACTGGTTTCGAACATGACTACAGGAAGCGACTGTTCGGTGTGCGTTGCTGCAGCGAGGGCCGTGTTGTCCGTGGCAACGAACGTCTCCAACTCGACTCCGCTCGACTTGACGTTCGACCGCGGCAAAACATTACAAAGGGCAGTAACGTCCCTGCCGTCGCGAACCACTCACACGTGGTGGCTTCCCCTTTCTCAAGAGAAGACTAATTTTGCTCAATAATTCATAATTTATCAGCGGTTAGGATACAGCCGCTCATTCTCGATTGCACGTGTCTACGGAAGAGAGAGTGAAAGAAGATAAATTCCTTTCTTTTTTTCGTTTGTTTGTTTTATTGTTGTTGTTCTTTTTATTCTTAAGGAGAAGACTTGTGTTTCTTAACTTGACTTAGAGACCCACAGAGAGAGAGAGAGAGAGAGAGAGAGAGAGAGAGAGAGAGAAGACAAGACAAGACAAATTCTTTATTATCGAGGATAATAGATATACACTGGCGCGCTTTTTTTCATCTAGTCCCCGCCCTGAAACAGGGTCTACACTACACAATACTATATTATATAATATGTAATTGCATGCGCTACACAATGCATGCAATGACATATATAATGTAGTAGTAGTAGTAGTGTGTGTGTGTGTGTGTGTGAGAGAGAGAGAGAGAGAAGTCTGAATGGTTTATTGTTTAGGCCTTTCTGCCCCGTGACAACGGGGGTAATGAGGGGATGGGACTTCCGTGTTAACATCCATTATAAAGAACAGCGTCAATATATGAAAAGCAAACAAAGGGAAGAACGAACAGAGAGAGAGACAGAGATAGAGAGGAAACAGACAGAAAAAGAGACAGGGACAGAGAGAAGAAGAAAACGACAAAAAGATAGATGGGCAGATTGTTGTGTAACCATGCGTCGTTAACTAAAGATAGACTGGTTTGTATGGGTGAAGGCTTTGGACAAGAACAGAGAAAGTAGAATGCATGTCTTCACATCTACAAACAACAGTGACAATTTAAATGCATTGGGGCGCACGTAATACTTCTTCGGCATGTACTGTTAGAGAGAGAGAGAGAGAGGCAACCATTTCTTTAGGAATTCTGTGCCTGGAAATTTCCTTTTATCCACCACTCAACGTTTTCTGTCCCCCTTTATTATTTAACCTTCTTTCTATCTTCGTCCCACTCTTATCGTTCCAGTTCATTCACCTGTATTTTGTTTCAGCCACAAAGGTCAGTTCACCTCACCGACCTTGAGATGTTTTGCATTGTGGCTGGGCTGCTTGCTCAACTCCAATACCGTTGTCGCGTGACTGTAAGCAGTGGGACTGTAGACTTCTCTTTCTTCTTCTCCCCACCTCTCTCTCTCTCTCTCTCTCTCTCTCTCTCTCTCGTCGCTCTCCCTGTCTGTCTATTTGTATGTCTGTCTGTATATATTTGTCTGTCTGTCTCTTTCCATCTAGCTGTGTAACTATCTTCTTTTCTTCTTCTCGTATTTCCGTGATTTTTCTCTTGCTTTTTCACTTTTCCCTCTTTTTTCTTTTTTTCGTTTTGCTGTTGTTTATGTATTTGTTTTCGAGGGCTGAATGAAAAAAAAGCATGTATAATTAATCTATTACCCTCAGAAATTAAAAATGATTCATTCATTCATTCCTTGTTCTTCTGTCTCATTGTGGGAGGAGTTACTGGGGGCGCCGCATTGAAGAGCCGTTTACCAGAGCCCTCCAAGTCGGTGGGTTGTGTGTCAAAGATTTGGTCTCCGCAAATGGGTTTCATGTCCATTTTGTATTTGTATTTGTATTTCTTTTTATGACAACAGATTTCTCTGTGTGAAATTCCAGCTGCTCTCCCCAGGGAGAGCACGTAGCTACACTACAGCACCACCCATTTTTCGTATTTTTTCCTGCGTGCTGTTTTTTGTTGTTGTTTTTTTTCCTATCGAAGTGGATTTTTCTACAGAATCAGGAACAACCCTTTTGTTGCTGTGGGTCCTTTCACGTGCGCTAAGAACATGCTGCACACGGGACCTCGGTTTATCGTCTCATCCGAATGACTAAGCGTCCAGACCACCACTCAAGGTCTAGTGGAGGGGGAGAAAATATCGGTGGCTGAGACGTGATTCGAACCAGCGCGCTCAGATTCTCTCGCTTCCTATGCGGACGCGTTACCTCCAGGCCATCACTCAGTTTTTTTTATGATGTTGTCGGTCCACCGATTATACAGTCTTCCACTCTGTCTCCCCCTCCCCCTCCCTCCCCCGCACCCTCCCCTCCCCTCCCCCCACTCACCTCAACGGCACCTTGGAGGATTGATTTTAGTAAGGCCACTAGATCGTTGTTTCTTGGCCATACCAGTACAGTTTTCTTTTCTTAACTGATGTCAGCAAAAGGTCCAATGTTATTATCATTATTAACGCTTTCACTGCCAAACTCGCATTTATGCAGCAGCTAGGTAGAGGACCCATGTCACTGAAGGGTGACCAGATCATGAGTCTGTTATCCATGAACCTACTGCTCTTAATGTTCGGTGGTAGGACAGGCCATATTTTCTACACATCACATGGAGAATCCGCAGCTGTACTTTGACACCATAAATTATTTACTGTGTTTATAGCACAAGGGAATTTTGCACTCTGAATTGACAGGCGGTGAAAGGGTTAATATTATGAGCATTTACGCCTAATCTTGAAAATAAGCCCTAGGCGTTTACAAATAGAACACATATGTAAATATCAAAAAGAAAAAAAAATTGAACACAAGATACCAAACAAAAATTAAAAATCATTCATCTCACCCCCCCCCCCCGCCCCTTCCCCTCCACCTCCCGCCACACACACACCACACCCACAATACACACAAGCACACGCGCACGCACATACACAACAAATCACAGCACACAATAGTAAATAGTACACAATCAAAAATACAACAATCAAAATCTGAAACTATCAATATTCTGCCTGATGATTTGGCGCACTTCTTCAGTGGTGATATAATCGGTGTGTTTTGGTGTTTCAAGTCTTACGATAAGACCTCGTTTTCATGGCTATAAATTCACATTTCCTGTTAATGTTCATGCCTTGTATAATACCTGCAGGAAGATGGAACTACTGGTGCGTGCAGAAGTCTGATCTTGTATTCAGTGAAGATGTTCTTGTCCTTCTATACAAGTTTCACTGAGTGTGTGTGTGTGTGTGTGTGTGTGTGTGTGTGTGTGTGTGTGTGTGTGTGTGAGAGAGAGAGAGAGAGAGAGAGAGAGAGAGAGAGAGATTCCGACAGACAGACAAGGCGGACAGAGACAGACAGACAGACAGACAGACAGACGTGCGTTTTCCGACTTTGACAAAGTGTAGCCATTTTGGAGTGCTTGTGCCGGACTCGGATATCAGTCACAGTGAGTGATTGAAAAATGTCGGGTCGCGGAGAACACACTACATGATTGCAATATATATATATATATATATATAAAGAGGTTCTTGGTAGCTTCGGTAAGCTCAAGCCTGGGAAAAGTTCTGGTCCCGACAAGATAATTGGTGAAATGCTGAGAAATGCAAACACTACTGTCACAGACTTTCTTGTTGTTTATTTCAATAAACTTTTCGACAGTGGTATCTTTCCAAAGGAATGTGCCAAATCGATAATAGTGCTAATTTACAAGAAAGGTGACGCAGACCAGCCCAATAATTACCGAGGAATAGCATTAACTAGTGTCGTTAGCATCTTGAACAGAAGACTCTCAAAATGGGCAGAAAGAGAAGGTAAGATACCAGAACAACAAGCAGGTTTTAGAACAGGATACAGCACTGTGGATCATATTTTTACTCTTTATGCCATAGTTCAAAAGTTTCTGATTAAAAATTGTAAACTGTATGTTGCTTTCATTGACTTTAAGAAAGCCTTTGATTTTGTAAACAGAAATGCACTATGGGCAATTATGAGAAATAATGGGGTCAAAGGCAAACTTTACAAGACCTTAAGGAGTGTTTATGATTCTGTTCTGGCGTGTGTTCGTGATAAAGGCAGCTATTCTGCTTACTTCAGTTGTCCAAGAGGAGTGAAGCAAGGTTGTCTCCTCAACCCCCTGCTGTTTGGCAATTGATTTATCAAGGTGTGGGAAACACGGAATACAAATGATGCCTGGGGGTGTAGAAATCTTCCTGTTATTGTTTGCTGATGATGTTATTTTGCTGTCAGATACTGTCATTGGTCTACAAAACCAACTTAACATGCTAAAAAGAGAGGCAGATCGACTGGATCTAACTGTTAATCTAGAAAAGACAAACATAATGATTTTTTTAGATAAGGTGGACATTTAGCAGCCGTGGAAAAGTGGTTCTATGGAAATGAAGAGCTGAAGGTGACAAATTCTTACAATTACCTAGGGCTGGTTTTCCCGACAAAGCTGAGTATTAGTAGTACCTTATTGGATGTGTGTAGGAAAGGAAGGAAAGGGGTTATGGATATATTAAAAACGCTGAAAAGATTAAATTCAACAGATATTCACTTCTTTTGGAAGCTCTTTGATACACAAATCGAACCGATTTTAACATATGCAGCAGATGTGTGGGGCATAGAAGAGGATGGCAATCATATAGAAAAAGTGCACACCTTTGCGATCAAAAGATTCTTGAATGTTCCATTACATACATCAAATAAACTTATGTATGGAGAAACAGGAAGATATCCTTTACATATCAGAACAATAGTAAAAATGTGTCAGATACTGGATAAAACTGACTAGATTGCCAATGTCAAGATTATGCAGACAGGCCTTTGGAATGCTTCTAGTACAACACGAATCAGTTCACTCTCATTGGGTTTCGAATGTGCAAAAGACCTTATGCGAAAACGGCTTTGGTATTGTTTGGCTTAACCAAGGTGTTGGATGTGAGCATAGTTTTGTTAATGAATTTAAAGACAGGCTACTGGTATCTTGTTATATGCAAACCTGGCACTCTGAAATAGAGGCCAGCGACAAATATAGATGGTTTCATTCCTTTAAAGACGCTTTCCAAGCAGAAAGATATCTTTTATTTGTTACTGATAAATGGCACAGGACGAACCTTATTCGATTTAGGTTGAGAGTAAGTGGCCTGAAGAATTGTAAGCAATGGTACTTCACTGAAAATTCCTCGAACGATATGATTTGTCCTTCTTTTGGAAATGATCCAGAAATGAAACATTTTCTATTTCAGTGTGCAGCCTATGCAGACAAAGGTAAAAACTGCCTTGCATTAAACGCACTCGAAAACAACCCAAGTGATAAAAACGTTATAAATCTGCTTTCCAGCGACAATGAAACTGTAATTAAAGGAATAGCTAAATTTATTGCGGAAGCGATGAAAGTTAGAAAAAAGATAAAAATAAACTGTCGAATTCAAGATGATCCTGTATATGGGTCTTGTGTGTGCGCGTGGTTGCTGCGGGTGTGTGTGTGTGTGTGTGTGTGTGTGCGTGCGTGCATACAGGAAATGATTTAGAACTGACTTTCTTTTTACAAACCACTTGTACACCCAAACGCGATAAAACAAAGATAAATCGAAACTTATACCCGGCCGATTTGATCCGAATCTCAGCCCCAACCCCTACCCCGACCCTCTCTTTTCTGAAATCATGGTCTTTATCTTCCTCCTTCACTCACCCCGCTGAAATCAACCCTCCTCTCTTCTCCTGTGCTGATACAATATTGTTCTTTTTCATGATTAATAACTCAAAGTCTATAATACAGAGACAGACAGACAGAGACACAGTGATACAGACAGACAGACAGAATATTTGATCCAAGCTATGTCATTTCATTTACTACGTAAAATCACTGTAGATCATCAGCAGCTCCGTGAGGATAACTTGTAACAAGCCCAGTTTTAGTGTTGAAGGCTGTTTAGGCCTGTTCACTTTCCTTCTGGTACTGTGCCGCAAATGTGGCTATTTGGTAAATGTATATATTTCCACTGGTTATATGTTGCTCACTGACTGCACTCCGGGCTGTACAGGACTGGGAGGTTGGCCCAGTGGGCGTCGAGTTCGATATTAGACGGGGGGGGGGGGGGGGGGGGGGGGGGGGGGGGGTTAGAGAGAGGGAAAAGAAGTCAGAATAAAACAGAAATGGTAGAAAACTACAAAACTACTAAGAAATGCATAACTAACATGAAATTAGCTTTAACAGTAACAATTAAATAATGAAGATAATAACTAAAACCATTAACATGATTATGAAGTACATTAAAGGAATGTAGAAATAGGGCTATGAACTAATGCTTTGAAAGTTCTACTAAATGAACCTCGTTAGAAATAACTTCCCGAAAATCATCTGCAGAATAGTTACTCTCTGTGAAATACTTGGGCAAGAAGATACGTAACTGCAAACATTGAAACAAACTATGATGCAAGCCGAACTGCTTACCACAAATGCATATAACATTTTTACTATATTTTGTCTTCAGCGCGTCAAGTTTTATACGGAAGAAAGTAGAGGTTATCAATCTTGTATAGCAAGCTGAAGGATTCGGTATTTTTTCTTTAATAATGCGTTCGGGGAATAATGTCCCTTTCTGTTTTGAAGACTCTGTCTTCCATCGTTTATGAAATCGGCCCCATGCTGTTTTTTTCTAACATAGTGTATGCTTCTTTCACGGAAAGTCGGACAAGTATTTTTTGAATCTTGCGCTCCTCTTTTAGCTGCTTTATCAGCAGTTTCATTGCCATAAATGCCCACATGAGAAGGCACCCAACAGAAACTGACATCAGTACACTGGGCGTCGAGTCTACGCTTAAATGTGTTAAGGTTGTTTGCCTCAGTGACTGTCTCGGGCACGCTGTTCCACAAAGAGACTATCCTCTGGGAGAAGTAGCAGCTTCGTAGTTGTAGTCTGGAGCGGCGTTTTGCCAGTTGTAGACTGTTCCCTCTGGTTTCTCGCCCGCTGTGCAGTTCAAGTTGCGGCCTAGAGGTGGTGTAGAGCCCAGTGAGGTACCTGTAGTTGTCGATCATGTCACCCCTTTGCGATATTCTGGGCTGGGCAGTTTCAGCGTTTGGTTTGTGTTACCCGTTTACGACGGAATGTGTCACGTTCAGACTCCTTCACAGAAACCATGGGCGGGGTTGTTGCATGCACACCCACCACGTACACCAACGAGGCATTTCTCGTTCAGTCACTTCCTAGAAACCATTGGTGACTGACTGTTCACCCAGACCGCCACGTACGACTCGCAAAAGTTTAGGCGACGTATGGGAAAGGTTACAAACAAAAACAAAACAAGTGTATAACTAGTAATAGTACTCGAGATCTTAGTTATGAGGAGCGCCTGGCTCTTTTTAATATGCCTAGCCTAGAGTTTAGAAGATTAAGAGGTGATCTCATTGAAGTATACAAGATCATGCACAATATTTACGATCCTTGCACCACCTCTTCCTTGTTTACTATGGCTAACTACGATATAACTCGAGGGCACAACTTCAAAATAAACAAAACTAATTTCGTAACTAACCAGTTCCGTAAGTTGTTTTTTTTTTTTTTTTACTAACCGTATCATAAATCTGTGGAATAACCTTTCCTATGACACCATCAATGCACCATCGGTAAACGCCTTCAAAAATCACATTGACAAAAAGTTCAAGGACCATGTATTTTCCACAGAGTTAAATCTTTATTGAGCTGTAGATAAATGTAGTATACACTATGCCTGATTTAAACAAGGGTCTGTTCACAACAAGTGATCCAAAAGCACATAAATGGACACTGATTATGAGGGCAAAAGGCTTTTAGCCTATCGCCAAACATTTCTGTGATTCTGTGAAGAACAACTCCAAAAGAAGAAAAGTATAAAATAAAATAAAAAGATTTTTAAAAGAGAGAGAGAGAGAGAAGAAGAAGATAATGATGATAAATAGATAAATAATAAACAGTGACTTTTTTTCTTTCTTTTTCTAATGTATGCATTATGAAACATGATGATACGTACACCCATATACATACACAAACAGCCAGAGGACGAAGAAAAAAGTCTCACAGCGGTTGTTCCACTTGCATCAATGGGTATCAACTACACACCGTCTGGAAGGGATTGAAGACCTGCTATCTGATAATCGTCTGCTTTGCGGTTGTCTGGTTATTCTCCAGACGTCCACACTTTCCATATCTTGCCACATTTTTCCTCGGGTGATTGCAGTTTTTTGGTTGTTTTATTTTATTTTATTTATATATATTTTTTTTACTTCCGCTTTTAAAAATCAAATTATACCATCTAAGGCTGGAGACTAGAACGAGGCAGTGGGACAGAAATTCAGTTTCATGGTGGAACAGCGTGCGGACTGATCCATAAGTTGTAATGTATGAAGTCTGGCCTTAAAACCCACCCCTTCCCGAAATAACCTCCCTTCCCTGCCTCTTCCTTGTCTTCAGTTGTTGTTGTTTTTCTTCACCCCCCCCCCCCCCCCCCCACACACACACACACACACACCCTCCAGTTTTAGAGTTGCATATGTTTGAATGGTGCGAAAGCGCTTTGATTTGTCTCTGCACAAGATTCAGCGCTATATAGATATAAATATAATAATAATATTGCAAGATGTTTCCATAAGAACTGCCCCCTCCACCCCCTAAAAACAACAACAAAAGAAAAAAAGAGAAAAAGACAGAAAACTGAAAAATATAAAAAGGAAAGAAAACTAAACGCACCACTGTTGGAAAAGTTGACGAGGTGGCTAGAAGAAGAAAGTAAGTAAAGAAAGAATAAGAAAAAAATAAAGAAAATGAAATGAAAAAAATGATGTGGGGAAAGGCCACCACCAAACGAAAGAAAGGATGGAGAATTGGAAAAAAAAAAAAAAAAAAAAAAAGGAAGATGAAGGCAAACTGTAAGTAAAATAACATAATAAAATACTCATATGCTGAAAGATAGGGAGAGATGAAAGAAAGATAAGTTGTTGGGTTTTTCTTTAAAAGGTTATACTTACTGCCTTTGATAATGATTTTTGTTGATGTTGTTGTTGTTTGCGGCAGTTTAAAAGTGTCTTGAAGAGTGTGTTTATTTAGACAGACAGCAGTGTGTGTGTATGTGTGTGTGTATGTGTGTGTGTGTGTGTGTGTGTGTGTGTGTGTGTGTGTGCTGCCACCTCACTCCCAACCACTTGAGCTCAAACTTAACGCTTCCATCAAAAACACCTTAATCCAGTTCTTCACGGTTTCTGCAGTACAACTGGACTCCGCCAAAAGATGCATTTTGCTCAAGGCAGACACACAGGGAATCCCACCTCTTCGTCCAGAAGTCACCCAAAACTGAAATAGCCTGCTCCATGCTACACAGTGTTTCCTGTGCAATGCTGCTTCATCTCTTTGTCTTCTTCTCCGTATCTCGTGAGTGAAAAATTGCCCACAATCACATTTAAATATTCATAACTCAGTTTAGCAACTACTGAAGTTAATTCTTGATAACTTTGTCCGTTTATAATTTTTGCACTTTTGTTGGTCAACAACAGAGTAAATAAACAACGAATTCCTGTGAGGCGCCTTTCAGAGGAAGTGTTCACCAGATTCCTCGAGGTCTGTTGGTTGTGTATCAGAGCCTGCATCTCCTGGGTTTCCAGCCCATTTTGTTGTCAGTCCATCATTTTTTCCCCTGTCTTCCCCTCTGTCTTCCACCTTCAACAATTCATTGGGGGATTATTTCAGTAAGGCCATTGGATCTTGTTAAATGGCCATTCCCGTGTTGTTTTCTTATCTTAGCTGATGTCAGATGATCTTCATATGGTCCAATGTGCTGCTTGATGGTTTAACATGCATGTCTATTCATTGGTGATATGATCAGTGTATCTGATATCTAGTCTTTCACAACAGCACCTCACTGCAGTATGGTACCTAGCCATTCATTGCCAGATTAACTCATGTTGTGCCAGCAAGTAGTTTTCATCTCTTGTAGCTCTTCAGCTAAAATGAAGGCTGTGGATACGTTCACTGCACTTTTCTGGTTCACATTTACAAAACAGACTTTTAAAATGTCCTAAGCCATCAAGTGAAAATTATTTGTAAAGTTCCAACCTAGGAGTATTCCTGAGCCCTCCTATGGGCACGTGCACAACAAAAACAAACGTTCTTCCGTATTTCACTTTTCAAGTTGAATATACCCTACACGTATCTTAAAATCAAAATCTTATAAGCAACAGAAAAAAAAATCATTATTCATACATCTTTATCATTATCAATAGTGTTCAAAACCATCATTCAGGATGTCAAAGTTGAAGCAAAGCAGCTTATGATTCAAAATGTCTGTCAATCGCTGTCTCATCATGCCTATCTGTCCAAAACTCCTTGCTGTTTGCTCTTTGGCCCACCTGATGTGACCTCATAACTTGAAGCGGAACATTTTAGTGATGTTTGTGCTGTAACGACTTTCATGATAAATGTAATAAATTGACAAAAAAGTCAAACTACTCACTACACAAGACTAAATCATCTGTTGCTGTTCATCTGGGGTCTGCATGGTCTCCAGAGTCCGTGAAATAGCAACAGGTGTTGAAATTAAGGACTCTGCTCTGGTAGCAAAGGCACATGAAAGAGGTTAAAAGTTCTAAACCCTCCCTCCATTCTCACAAAGAAAAAACAACAACACAATGTTAGGATCTCTTTAATGTTTATTTTCTGTTACTGTCACTGTACTGTCATGCCCTGAAAGAACACATTGGTAAAATGATAATTGGCAACCCAAGAAAAATAATTTCAAATCCTTTGAGTTACGTCAAGACAGAGCCATGAATGAAACTGACTAAACCCACCAGCAGCTGTGAAACTTGCTTGGTTCAGATGCCAACACACACACACACACACACACACACACACACACACACACACACACACACGCACACACACACACACACACACACACACACACACACACACACACACACACACACATACACACACACACACACACACACACACACACACACACACACACACACACACACACACACACACACACACACACACACACGCACGCACGCGCACACACACACACATTCTGTTTGACAATTAAAATCCTTACTGCAAATATATGAAATTAGTGTTCATGTATGAAAATAAACATGAACAATTCACTAAATGGATCAGACCAACACTGTGTGGATGGACAGTGAAGCATGCCTCAACTGCATTTCAGCAAGTATCAATCTGACAGATCCTCACAGTTGGAGCAAAAAGCAAGTGAATGACATATAGCCAAAAGTGAATTCAGAACATCTGATCCAACTTCAGGATCCAAATTAGAAAAGAACCAAACCATGATGGTTACATTGATAACATCTGATCCAAGATCTGAATGTCATAATTATAAGAAGATTACCAAACATTCAGTTGGTTATACTGAGAACATCTGATCCCAGTTCTGAATGCTGCAGGGGAAAGTATCAATCTCGCCACCAACTCTCCCCAATCCACTATTCCTGTCACCACTCTCTGTCACCCCCTCTCTCTCTAAGACTTTGGAAATACAAAACATGTTTTCTCCCTTATACAGGATTGCCTGGAGACTTGTTGATGCACAACAGCCTTTGTCCCAATGCACAAGACAACTGGGCACCTCCAGTACAGTGTTCATGGGAAACAACTCCATCTGTCTATCCCATGTGACTGACACCCCTTGACAAAAGATTATTCAGCAACACGGTCAATTTTATCCATATTCTTCCCCCCCCCCCCCCACCTGCTCCCCCCAAACAAAAGGGGTGTAGGCAGGTTAACTGTGAAAAAAACAACAACAAAAAAACAAACAAAACAAAACAAATGAAAACAAGCCAGACCCGACATATTTAAGAGATAATGTTTTTTTTCATGTTCCTTTGCCAATCTCCACCACTGCTACTCTCCGAAACAGAAACTGTGACGTGCCAGTTAGTGTACAGACCAGATTTCTGACCTCACATCTCCTTGCCCCACCCCACACTCCCTCCACACACACACACACAACCACAACTACCTCCTGAAACTGTGTCTGATGAAAGGTTCTGTTTCCAAAGTTTTGCCCAGCTAGACTTTATGTGTATCAGTGTACCACCAGAGTGCAGCAATGGAAACGGGTCCAGATCACAAAGTGACGTCGAATCAGGCAAGGGAGATAACTCCCATCTAATGGCCAGGAGTGAGGTTCCCTTGGAAGGTGCGACTTCCATGCACTCACCATCTTGTCCCTGGCTTTCAGTCCAGCCTTAAAGTGCAGCAGCAGCATTTTCTGTCGCCAACTGCAACCCTGACATGGCCCCTTAGCGGTCATCGGCTAGGCTACAGGCTACATGATAAGAATCACCCATGAGCTCCAAGCACACTTTCCCACTTGAGGCCAAGCACCTCTGTCAAAACTCCTCTGGCCATGTCTGGGGAAGATACTTTCTTGTTTCACACTAGTCTACACCACCGCCTTCATTCCAAGTGCTGGGACATGTGTACTCCTGATAACAACAAATCAGTGAGCATTCTCAAGGAATACATTGTTCAATGTCCATGAGCCCAGCCTGACTGACATCCTTTTGCTGGCGAGTTCATTCCGTTTTCAAAACTTTACTAATGAAACAAAAAACAAACAACAAATAAGTAAAAACCATCCACCTCCAAAAAAGGGAACCTTCAATGACTGAGCAAGTATGGAAGAAAAAAACCAAAAAAAAACCCCAAAACAAAAAACACAGGCAAGCATCAAATGCTTTCACCCCTACATTACACTGGACTCTTCCAGCTGATCCTTTGCAGGAAGGACAGGCAGGGCCAACCCATTCTGTGTAAGAGGTGGGGAAGGGTCAGGGCCTGGGAAGGCCCCAAAGCACACACCTCCCTTCAGCCGTCGGTGGTCAACTCTCTGTGGGAGAACAGCCCCTTCAGGGCGATGCAGGCATGCAGGTTCTGGGGGTCCGAGCTGATTGGTCCGTTGTCTCCCATGTAAACCTGACTGTACAGGGGGTCAAGGTCACTAACATAATAAAATGAGAAAAAAAAAAGGCTAAAATTGCAATTCATGCCGTTTTTGCCTCCATCACCACAAAGGCCACGCCATCACAGAGAAACCTACTTACAAATCAAAAAGCAAAATGGAAAGGCAAAACTATACATAGACAGACAGACAGATCATGTGAACATGACGGGGAATCGCTCACAGCACGCGGCTTGAAGTTGGTCTGCTTGTTTAACCCCCTGGGTGCTGAACTGAACCTTGGTGAAATGACATCAGTGTGGAATGAGTCTGAAAAGCAGTCACTGCTTTCTGTGAACGTATCAATGGTGTCACTGACTTTGCTGAACAAAAGTGATGCAATCCCAGGAGGAAAAGCTCAGACAAAGAATGCCAACCAACAACGTGTCTTGTCTCAGTGAGGTGACCGCCCTTCACTGACCAGCATACTCGATGGCAGCAGTCAGGGGGTTAATACATACATACATACATACATATATATATATATATATATATATATACGACCAACAACACTGTAAAAAAACAACATACAACAGACTCAGACCCAAAAGGATACGGCAAGCGCAGCACCCAGATGCCGTTCGGGGGCAGCTGGATCTCCTCGGTGCCCGGGTGGAAGATGGGGCAGGGGTGGGGGGCGGGGCGGACCTTGGGCTGCAGGACCACGCGCAGCGGACCCTCGGGCGTGACGGTGTACACCCGCATCAGCTGGGCCAGGAAGCCCTTGGGCGTGTGGCAGTGACACGGCGTGTACAGGGGCATGTCCGTGTTCACCAGCCGGTTCGCTGTGTCCTGCCATGACTTGACCCATTACGCATCGTCAGCCGGCTATGGGCACATACCACTTTCCAGCTCAACACTCAGCTTATGTCAAGAGACTGACGAAAGCTTACAGTTGGGCGAACAATCAGAGCTGTGTATGATCAGTGGGTTTTTCCACTGAAATGGTAATTCATTTACACTAATTACAGCTAAGTCTGTTGTGAAGGGGAATTCATTTACACTAATTACAGCTAAGTCTGTTGTGAAGGGGAATTCATTTACACTAATTACAGCTAAGTCTGTTGTGAAGGGGAATTCATTTACACTAATTACAGCTAAGTCTGTTGTGAAGGGGAATTCATTTACACTAATTACAGCTAAGTCTGTTGTGAAGGGGAATTCATTTACACTAATAACAGCTAAGTCTGTTGTGAAGGGGAATTCATTTACACTAATTACAGCTAAGTCTGTTGTGAAGGGGAATTCATTTACACTAATTACAGCTAAGTCTGTTGTGAAGGGGAATTCATTTACACTAATTACAGCTAAGTCTGTTGTGAAGGACTAATGACTCTACTGGGTGGGTCCAGCCAAATTTTGAAAATCAAAGAAACAAAAGCAAAAGTGGTTGATTTTTCAAACAGTTCTGCAAAAGAAATGCACATGTATGCAAAATTTCATGTTGATATCTCAGGTAGGTTTTGTGATATTCACCACCAGCTAAATGAACTTGCCTCCAGCGTCTCGTGGTGCAGGAGTAACCATTACAGCTGCAGCATCTTCCTGTTCAAAAACCTGCACAACATTTTTGTCAGCATGAAGATCGTCTTCAAGCTTTCTTCTTTTTGCCTCAAGTTTTCATGCACGAACCTGTGCTCTCCTTTTCAGAGTTCTCTGCTCTTGAGCTGTTTTTTCTATTCCTTGCAGCCGTTTGACTTCTTCCTATTGTTGATGAACTTCATTTTTCAGTCTGGAACATCTTCTGTATAAATCTGATTGCTTCAGTGACCTGCACTCTGCTCTTTTTGTGCGAAGTTGATTGAGAAGAGCGGTGTTTTCTTTTCTTGCGGCCTGCAGTTTCTTGTTGTAGTTTCCACTTGCTTTTCCAAATGTTCAATCCTCTTTTCTAGACTGCATATACTGTTGTTTCTTTCCTGAATGACTTCTTTTTTTCTCGATTTTTTCTTTTTCTTTTTTGCTGCCCCATCATCTGCCCCGTTTCAGTGGCATTACTCCCATGCCACTCATTCCGAGTCACCCATACATGGCCACACCTAGGTTCGTCCATCACATTCCTAGCGTCGGCAGTCCGCAGGGAACCATTGATGCTAGGTCGCCAGGAGGCCACACACCTAGAAGCTCATCTGGACAGCTGAATGTCAGACTGCCTTTCAAGTAGCCAAATCCGCACTGGCCTCTGCAGTCATGCTACATCACCCAGATCCACAAGCCGAAACTAAACTCTCTGTGGATGCATCAGACTCAGCCATAGGAGCAGAGTTGTCACAAGAGCATCATGACATATGGAGACCCATCGCATTTTTTTCCAGGAAACTGTCACCAACCCAGCAACTTTACTCCACTTTTGATCGCGAGTTGCTCGCTATCTACAGTGCAATCCAACATTTTAGGTATATTTTGGAAGGCAGATCATTCTCTGTTTACACAGACCACAAGCCACTGACCCATGCTCTCACTAGTATGACTGACAGATTCCCACGCCAAGCCATGAAGCCCGCAAGGGACCTTTAGTGAGGCCCTACGATGGACCCGTTTCTGTGCTAGCCCGCTCGGAGAAGTATTTTGACATCTTGAAAAATGGAAAGCCAGTTCAAATTTCTGTTGACAGACTCAAACCTGCCTACTCATCACATTCTGAGACCCTTCCTTCAACACCAGTTATGTCGGACACTCCTCAATGTTCTGGTGTTCCTGAGCCAACAACAAATCACAACGTTCCACGAACTGAGTGAGCGCTCCAGACAGACCAACAGGTACCAAAGACACCGCAAGTACTTCAGCAGAAGTCTGTCAACAAGAGTATCCTTTGCTGTCTGACTCTAATGCAACACCAATTAGAATGCTCTGGCAGACTGGTGCAGAAACCCACTAAATATAGAACAATTTACAGACTTTGTCATTTTTGAATGCACATGTACCTGATGTGCTCATAAGCCTATTCTACTTTGACATTTTAGTGATTTACTATTGCTCACAGGCCTATTTTGATTTGAACAAACTAAATGCATTATAAGACATTGCTTAGAATTCTTGATCTTTCAGCTTCTTCACACTGCGACATTCTGGGGGGAGGCATGTAGCATTACAATTATTATGGTATAACGTCGCATGTGATTTGGTTACTGTATCGGTATTCAATTTTTATGTTACTTTTGAACTGGAAGTTACTGATATAAATTTCAGTTGAGTTGACCCTGACAGTCAACAATAGTTTGATTCTTAATAAAAGAATCTCAAATGTGACCTGTTTTCATGTGTTGCTTCACTGTTTTTGCCTATGACGATTGCCTTTGGCACTGCTTGCGATTTCAAGTTAAAGTCAGATGTGCATGCGCAAGATCCAAGATGGCCACGGAACTCTCCAGCAGTCTATTTTCTCGATCACCCTTTTCACCCTTCAGGGTAGAGGCTGATGGTTAAAAAAGAATCTGAACTGCTTGCCTGATACCACTGTTGACAAAGAATTGGTCTGGTCTTTTCTCTCCCCACCCTCAGCATAATAATAATAATAATAATAATGGATGCTTATATAGCACACTATCCAGAAATCTGCTCTAGGTGCTTTACAAAAACGCTTTTGTTGACATAAAACATCATATCTATGTTACATACACACACCAAAATGTGACTACACACACACACACACACACACACACACACACGCTGCATACATACATTTTAACATACATGTGTATCTAACAGCTACCCTAACACATATGCACACATAGGCAGGCACAAATTTACATAAACACGCGCACACGCACACGCAATACACATTCATATACATGCATGTAGTTATGTACACATACATATGTATACACACATAGTCAAGCACAGCTAATGCAAAGAAAGTTGACCTGCCACAATTGAACTTATTGCTGAGGGAAAAGGTGAGTTTTGAGACGAGATTTAAAAGATGCGAGGGAATCAGAATGACGGAGGTTATCAGGGAGCTTGTTCCACATCTTTGACACATCAATACACATGCACATGTACACAGACATATATCAAATGCAGGAGTGTCTTGTCAGAAACCTGTGGACGGGGTAATCTGTGTACATATACAGTTGAAAAAAGAGAATTTGGCGAAAATGTACTGCCTGTGATGTTTTGTTCACTAAACCGAATTCATACGCATTTTCACTCCAATTCACACACACACAACATTCACACACACACATACATACACACACACACACACAGAGATGAGATATCTTTTAATCCATAAAGATACACACATCTGGCAGGCCACACTCCTTCCCTCTATCCACTGGCTTTACAAATCTACAGTGAGGGCATGTGTACGATTGTGCATGAGTGTGTGTGCGTGCATGTGCCTGCATGCCAATGTCTCAATGAGCAAGCGTGCACTAGCATGCCTGCATGTCAAAGCATGTATAACACGCAACTGACGTTGTAATGGATCAGATCAGAGGGCCTTCCACGATATAACTTTTCTGAGTTCTGAGTTCTGTTCACTGGCTTTTGCCACTGACCTTGACACTGCAGTTGCCCAGCACTTTGATCACTTTGTCAGGACTGCTGCAGAAGAAGCGATGGCCTCGCGGACACTCATACTCCATGCCGATGTACACACGCACTGTGTTCTCTGCTGGATCGGACACACCTGTCAAACACACAGGTACACCCGTACTCCATGACAGCAGGATTGGACACACCTGTCAAACACACAGGTACATCCGTACTCCATGCTGATGTGCACATGCATTGTGTTATCTGCTGGATCGGACACACCTGTCAAACACACAGGTACACCCGTACTCCATGACAGCTGGATTGGACACACCTGTCAAACACATAGGTACACCCGTACTCCATGACAGCAGGATTGGACACACCTGTCAAACACATAGGTACACCTGTACTCCATGACAGCTGGATTGGACACACCTGTCAAACACATAGGTACACCTGTACTCCATGACAGCTGGATCAGACACACCTGTCAAACACATAGGTACACCTGTACTCCATGACAGCTGGATCAGACACACCTGTCAAACACATAGGTACACCTGTACTCTATGACAGCTGGATCGGACACACCTGTCAAACACATAGGTACACCTGTACTCTATGACAGCTGGATTGGACACACCTGTCAAACACATAGGTACACCTGTACTCTATGACAGCTGGATCGGACACACCTGTCAAACACATAGGTACACCTGTACTCTATGACAGCTGGATTGGACACACCTGTCAAACACATAGGTAAACCTGTACTCCATGACAGCTGGATTGGACACACCTGTCAAACACATAGGTACACCTGTACTCCATGACAGCTGGATTGGACACACCTGTCAAACACATAGGTACACCTGTACTCCATGACAGCTGGATTGGACACACCTGTCAAACACATAGGTACACTTGTACTCCACACTAGATAGATCAGACACACCTGTCAAACACATAGGTACACCTGTACTCCATGACAGCTAGATTGGACACACCTGTCAAACACATAGGTACAGTCGTACTCCATGCTAGCTTGATCGGACACACCTGTCAAACACATAGGTACACTCATATTCCATGCTAGCTGGATTGGACACACCTGTCAAACACACATGTACACTCATATTCCATGCCAGTTGGATTGGACACACCAGGCAAACACATAGGTACACTTGTACTCCATGATGATGTACACACACACATTGTGTTCTCTGCTGGCTCCAACACACCTGCTGAGTTTCAGTTTCAGTTTCTCAAGGGGGTGCCACTGAATTCAGACAAATCTATCTCTGCTACACCACATCTGCTAGGGAGAGAGGCAGCATAACCCAACACGCTCAGTCAGGCCTTGAGAGCATGCATATATATTTGCATAAAATACTTTTTCGCCTATTGGGCGCTACAGTTTTTTACTCAACTCTGACTCCTGCCTCACATCGCCCATGTGCGCCACACCCTGTATTGTATTGTATTGTATTGTATTGTATTGTATTGTATTACCCTTTTTGTCACAACAGATTTCTCTGTGTGAAATCCGGGCTGCTCTCCACAGGGAGAGCATGTCGCTACACTGAGAGCACCACCCCCCTTTTTTTTTCTTTTTTTTTTTTTGTATGTTTTCCTGCCTGCAGGTTTTTTTTTTATGTTTTCCTATTGAAGTGGATTTTTCTACAGAATTTTGCCACGGACAACCCTTTTGTTCCTGTGAGTTCTTTTATGTGTGCTAAGTACATGCTGCACACGGGACCTCGGTTTATTGTTTAATCCAAATGACTAGCATCCAGACCACCACTCAAGGTCTAGTGGAGGGGGAGAAGATACTGGTGACTCTGCTGGGATTCGAACCAGTGCACTCAGATTCTCTCGCTTCAAAGGCGGACGTGTTACTCTAGGCCATCGCTCCACTGAGTCTGAAAACTAAATTCTGACCAACACTTGATGCCACCTATCACAGCAAACTCGATACATGACAACATCGTTGATCACAATAAACACATATCAACATCCTCAGCAGCACTGTAAAATTCAACATGGTTCATGTTCACCATTGTATCAAACTGAAACCAAATTGCATATTACACCAAAATTAAAGTTTCACATTTCCCCTCAGGCCATGAAAAAGAGCAGTGTCAGAGTTGGGGAGAAATTTATGGTTCAAAAGTTGAGTTAACATCCTTTGCTGAGGCTCTTGGGTACAACACACCCTGCTACCCAGGCGCAGGTAAAAATCCCTCCACTATTTCTTGAATGAATATCCCACATGGGAGTAGACTATGGGTCTTTCAATTTTTATTTACCTGCGAAGCAAGGCACATCATAATTCTTCCCACAACTTGTCCTCTTGTTTATTTTGGAAGATAAAAATTCTTACCCTGTTCGGAAGTCACAAACATTGACAAATACAAAACTCTTCTATGCTCCCTACAAACCTCTTTCCCACCTTGCCAAACTCTTTTTTCCCCTTACTAACTCTTTCCCCTACCCCCACCCCACCACCCCCCACCCCCTACTTTTCCTTTCATTCCCACCTGCCAACACGCACAGAACATGACTCACTTTTCTGAGCAGCACGGCGAGGGTGACGTCCTCGCTTGCTGGTGGTTTCCGTGATGGTCGGCCAGCGATCCTTCTCCACATGAACAGGCAGGTCCCATGGCAACAAGAAATTGCTGCCGGTCAAAAAACCGGGCAGATCCAAACCTGGAAACGACGTTGTAAGAATCTGCATCAACAGCAATTGAAACAGCAATCAATGCCAACTGATTACAACAGACGACGCACGCCAAAAAGCAGCTGGTGTTTGGAGAACTAGCGCTGGGACACAGAAAAGAAGGTCACCCATGCAAACCATATGAAGACATCCTGAAAAAACAGTCTACAGTGGTGTGACATTTCCCCTGCTGAACTTGTCAACACAGCGCAGGACAGAGCACGCTGGCACACTCTTACAGGAAAAACATCAAAGGGACTAGAAGAGGAACGTCACAGCAAGGCTTGGGCAGCTGGAGAACGTCATCGCCACAGATGCAGTTGGTCATCACCACAGATAACGTCATCACCACAGAGGCAGTTGGAGAACGTCATCACCGCAGATAACGTCATCTGTCTATTATAATCAATGTGCAGTATAGTAGGCTATGTTTATAATTATATTCAAATAATGTTTGTTAATTCTTTCTGTTTTTACATTAAGAATACTAGTTATTACCTGCAGTGTGTGGATGTATGTATGAAATGATGTACGTGATATTTTTTACATTTGTATCTTCGTAATATTTGTTGGGGCTGTTGTTGGCTTTTACAGTTGTGGTCCCCATGTTGTTTGCTTGTCTGTGTTGTGATAATGCACCTGACCAAATTTCTCCAGTTGGAGATAATAAAGTTATTCTTATCTTATCTTATCTTATCTTATCTTATCTTATCTTATCACCACAGATGCAGTTGGTCATCGCCACAGATAACGTCATCACCACAGATAACGTCATCACCACAGAGGCAGTTGGTCATCACCACAGATAACGTCATCACCACAGAGGCAGTTGGTCATCACCACAGATAACGTCATCGCCACAGAGGCAGTTGGTCATCACCACAGATAACGTCATCACCACAGAGGCAGTTGGAGAACATCATCACCGCAGATAACGTCATCACCACAGAGGCAGTTGGTCATCACCGCAGATAACGTCATCACCACAGAGGCAGTTGGTCATCACCGCAGATAACGTCATCACCACAGAGGCAGTTGGTCATCACCGCAGATAACGTCATCACCACAGAGGCAGTTGGTCATCACCACAGATAACGTCATCACCACAGAGGCAGTTGGTCATCACCACAGATAACGTCATCACCACAGAGGCAGCCACAGAACGTCCCCACAGAACGTCCCCACAGAACGTCCCCACAGAGGCAGCCGGAGAACGTAGCCGGAGAACGTCTGCAACATCAGCAGACTTCCAGTGCCCTATGATCTGACTCTGCAGATCCAGACTTGGCCTGCAGAGCCACAACTGTGTGCACATTTCTTCTGTCATTGCTGCTGTGTGCACATTCCTTCTGTCACTGCTGTGTGCACATTCCTTCTGTCACTGCTGTGTGCACATTCCTTCTGTCACTGCTGCTGTGTGCACATTCCTTCTGTCACTGCTGTGTGCACATTCCTTCTGTCACTGCTGCTGTGTGCACATTCCTTCTGTCACTGCTGCTGTGCGCACATTCCTTCTGTCACTGCTGCTGTGCGCACATTTCTTCTGTCATTGCTGCTGTGTGCACATTCCTTCTGTCATTGCTGCTGTGTGCACATTCCTTCTGTCATTGCTGCTGTGTGCACATTTCTTCTGTCATTGCTGCTGTGTGCACATTCCTTCTGTCATTGCTGCTGTGTGCACATTCCTTCTGTCATTGCTGCTGTGTGTGTACATTCCTTCTGTCATTGCTGCTGTGTGTGTACATTCCTTCTGTCATTGCTGCTGTGTGTGTACATTCCTTCTGTCATTGCTGCTGTGTGTGCACATTCCTTCTGTCATTGCTGCTGTGTGCACATTCCTTCTGTCACTGCTGTGTGCACATTCCTTCTGTCATTGCTGCTGTGTGTGTACATTCCTTCTGTCATTGCTGCTGTGTGCACATTCCTTCTGTCATTGCTGTGTGCACATTCCTTCTGTCACTGCTGTGTGCACATTCCTTCTGTCACTGCTGTGTGCACATTTCTTCTGTCACTGCTGTGTGCACATTTCTTCTGTCACTGCTGCTGTGTGCACATTTCTTCTGTCACTGCTGTGTGCACATTCCTTCTGTCATTGCTGTGTGCACATTTCTTCTGTCACTGCTGCTGTGTGCACATTCCTTCTGTCACTGCTGCTGTGTGCACATTTCTTCTGTCACTGCTGTGTGCACATTCCTTCTGTCACTGCTGTGTGCACATTCCTTCTGTCACTGCTGTGTGCACATTCCTTCTGTCATTGCTGCTGTGTGCACATTCCTTCTGTCACTGCTGCTGTGTGCACATTCCTTCTGTCATTGCTGTGTGCACATTCCTTCTGTCATTGCTGCTGTGTGCACATTCCTTCTGTCACTGCTGTGTGCACATTCCTTCTGTCACTGCTGCTGTGTGCACATTCCTTCTGTCATTGCTGTGTGCACATTCCTTCTGTCACTGCTGCTGTGTGCACATTCCTTCTGTCACTGCTGCTGTGTGCACATTCCTTCTGTCATTGCTGCTGTGTGCACATTTCTTCTGTCACTGCTGTGTGCACATTTCTTCTGTCACTGCTGTGTGCACATTCCTTCTGTCATTGCTGCTGTGTGCACATTCCTTCTGTCATTGCTGCTGTGTGCACATTCCTTCTGTCATTGCTGCTGTGTGCACATTCCTTCTGTCACTGCTGCTGTGTGCACATTCCTTCTGTCACTGCTGTGTGCACATTCCTTCTTCTGTCACTGCTGTGTGCACATTCCTTCTGTCACTGCTGTGTGCACATTCCTTCTGTCACTGCTGTGTGCACATTTCTTCTGTCATTGCTGCTGTGTGCACATTCCTTCTGTCACTGCTGTGTGCACATTTCTTCTGTCACTGCTGCTGTGTGCACATTCCTTCTGTCACTGCTGTGTGCACATTTCTTCTGTCATTGCTGCTGTGTGCACATTCCTTCTGTCACTGCTGCTGTGTGCACATTCCTTCTGTCACTGCTGTGTGCACATTCCTTCTGTCACTGCTGTGTGCACATTCCTTCTGTCACTGCTGTGTGCACATTCCTTCTGTCACTGCTGCTGTGTGCACATTCCTTCTGTCATTGCTGTGTGCACATTCCTTCTGTCACTGCTGCTGTGTGCACATTTCTTCTGTCATTGCTGTGTGCACATTTCTTCTGTCACTGCTGTGTGTGCACATTCCTTCTGTCACTGCTGTGTGCACATTTCTTCTGTCACTGCTGCTGTGTGCACATTCCTTCTGTCACTGCTGTGTGCACATTTCTTCTGTCATTGCTGCTGTGTGCACATTCCTTCTGTCACTGCTGCTGTGTGCACATTCCTTCTGTCACTGCTGTGTGCACATTCCTTCTGTCACTGCTGTGTGCACATTCCTTCTGTCACTGCTGTGTGCACATTCCTTCTGTCACTGCTGCTGTGTGCACATTCCTTCTGTCACTGCTGTGTGCACATTCCTTCTGTCATTGCTGCTGTGTGCACATTTCTTCTGTCATTGCTGCTGTGTGCACATTTCTTCTGTCACTGCTGCTGTGTGCACATTTCTTCTGTCACTGCTGTGTGCACATTCCTTCTGTCACTGCTGTGTGCACATTTCTTCTGTCATTGCTGCTGTGTGCACATTCCTTCTGTCACTGCTGCTGTGTGCACATTTCTTCTGTCACTGCTGCTGTGTGCACATTCCTTCTGTCACTGCTGTGTGCACATTTCTTCTGTCACTGCTGCTGTGTGCACATTTCTTTTGTCACTGCTGCTGTGTGCACATTTCTTCTGTCATTGCTGTGTGCACATTCCTTCTGTCATTGCTGCTGTGTGCACATTTCTTCTGTCATTGCTGCTGTGTGCACATTCCTTCTGTCACTGCTGTGTGCACATTCCTTCTGTCATTACTGCTGTGTGCACATTCCTTCTGTCATTGCTGTGTGCACATTTCTTTTGTCACTGCTGCTGTGTGCACATTCCTTCTGTCACTGCTGTGTGCACATTTCTTCTGTCACTGCTGTGTGCACATTTCTTCTGTCACTGCTGTGTGCACATTCCTTCTGTCACTGCTGTGTGCACATTTCTTCTGTCACTGCTGTGTGCACATTTCTTCTGTCACTGCTGCTGTGTGCACATTCCTTCTGTCATTGCTGTGTGCACATTTCTTCTGTCACTGCTGTGTGCACATTCCTTCTGTCACTGCTGCTGTGTGCACATTCCTTCTGTCACTGCTGCTGTGTGCACATTCCTTCTGTCACTGCTGTGTGCACATTCCTTCTGTCACTGCTGCTGTGTGCACATTCCTTCTGTCACTGCTGCTGTGTGCACATTCCTTCTGTCACTGCTGTGTGCACATTCCTTCTGTCACTGCTGCTGTGTGCACATTCCTTCTGTCACTGCTGTGTGCACATTCCTTCTGTCACTGCTGCTGTGTGCACATTCCTTCTGTCATTGCTGTGTGCACATTCCTTCTGTCACTGCTGCTGTGTGCACATTCCTTCTGTCACTGCTGCTGTGTGCACATTCCTTCTGTCACTGCTGTGTGCACATTTCTTCTGTCACTGCTGCTGTGTGCACATTTCTTCTGTCATTGCTGCTGTGTGCACATTCCTTCTGTCACTGCTGCTGTGTGCACATTCCTTCTGTCACTGCTGTGTGCACATTTCTTCTGTCCCTGCTGTGTGCACATTTCTTCTGTCCCTGCTGTGTGCACATTTCTTCTGTCATTGCTGTGTGCACATTTCTTCTGTCACTGCTGTGTGCACATTTCTTCTGTCATTGCTGTGTGCACATTTCTTCTGTCATTGCTGCTGTGTGCACATTCCTTCTGTCACTGCTGCTGTGTGCACATTTCTTCTGTCACTGCTGTGTGCACATTCCTTCTGTCACTGCTGTGTGCACATTCCTTCTGTCACTGCTGTGTGCACATTCCTTCTGTCACTGCTGCTGTGTGCACATTCCTTCTGTCACTGCTGTGTGCACATTCCTTCTGTCACTGCTGCTGTGTGCACATTCCTTCTGTCACTGCTGCTGTGTGCACATTCCTTCTGTCACTGCTGCTGTGTGCACATTCCTTCTGTCACTGCTGTGTGCACATTCCTTCTGTCACTGCTGCTGTGTGCACATGTCAAATAATTGGTTTACAGACAAGCCTGGAGCTTCCTTTTTGAGGAAGTGTCTGGGTTTGTTCCAATGTACCTTTCATTCACTTGTGTGCTCGCTGAATCGGTAGCATATGCAGCACTGACTTACAGTTGTGTCCCTTGAACATGGTGAGAGTTACCACTCTTTATTACACTCCTGTGTGCACAGATGGCTGCACATTGCTAAACATATCAGACAAACATAAAGCACTCTGCTGATTCATTCTAAACCTTAAGTAGCCAAGCATTAAAAAAAAACCCAACTTAAACACTGTCCTCTTGTGTTTTATTTTCCTTGAGATGCGTGTGTGTGCCTGTGTGTGACTGTCGTTTTTCCAATAATTAAGCATGCTGAAGCTGCTCATCAAAAACTACAAAGCTACAACAAAAACAAACCACATTGTTGTCATCCTTATCAGAAGTCAGAAAGAATGCTGTCACTGTAAGCATTCTGGTCTTGTTTATGGTAACTGTCCTCTGCAAAAATCCATTCAAAGTCTCTCTTGATAAGTTGATCCATTTCATTTTGCTTCATGGTTTGGAAAGTATAACCATCTGCATTTCAGTTCTCTGTTTCCAAATCCAAATGAATGGAGATGATTTTCCAATTCACTCCATTTTGAATTTCCAAGTGACACACACACACACACACACACACACACACACACACACACCCAGCAACAATACACACACAACACAAGCATACAATAACAACACACACACAATACACCCACACACAACACATGCACAACCACACACACACCTTCACAAACACACACAACAAGACACACACAACAGCAACAAAAACAACACACACACACTCACACACACACTCTCACTTACTGACAAACACAAACTCACAACACACACACACACACAACACTCACAAACACAAACTACACACACACACAACACACACACACACCCAACCCAAACACCCCCCCCCCCTCCCCCCCCCCCACCCCCCCTCCACACCCCCCCACACAGCACCGTACCATGCTGGTGGCTGTAGACGGCGGCCGAGTCCAGACAGCACAGTGACCATGAGGGGAACTTGGGCAGCAGGCCAGGGGGACAGTTGCTGTGCAGCATTCCCGCCAGGTACTCTGTCGTGGAGTGCTGTCGGTGCGTCCTCAGCCCCCCCTCCTCCCACTGCTCCTCCACCTCCTCCGCTCGCTCCTCCCTCCCCTCCGGCTGTCACCGCCGCAGCCGCCTCTGTCATCATGGCAGCCCCGCTCTCACCCCCGTCTGCAGTCACAACCAACCATACCTCCCTGTGTAACCACCACGGCAGAAACATGTTGATGAATGAATGTAAGATTTGTCGAATGGATGGGTGAGAGATGTGGAATTAAAAAAATTGTTGAAAAAAAAACACAAAAACAACCATACCTTCCATAGTGAAGGCCTGGTGGAGTGATGGCCTAGAGGGCATGCGTCTGCCTAGGAAGCGAGAGAATCTGAGGGCACTGGTTCAAACCCCAGCACAGTCACCAGTATTTTGTCCACCTCCACTAGACCCCGA
>NC_134886.1:42507248-42532248 GCF_041734735.1 Babylonia areolata
GAATGAAGACGGAAGGATGGAAGGAAAGAAAGAAAGCAGGCAGGCAAGAAAGAACAAGAGAGAGAGCATGTCAGTCAATGGAATGAAGGGAGGAAGGAGAGAAAGAGAGCAGGTAGGTAAAAAAGAACGAGAGAGAGAGCATGTCAGTCAATGGAATGAAGACGGAAGGAAGAAGAGAAAGAAAGCAGGTAGGTAAAAAAGAACGAGAGAGAGAGCATGTCAGTCAATGGAATGAAGGGAGGAAGGAGAGAAAGAGAGCAGGCAGGCAAGAAAGAACGAGAGAGAGAGCATGTCAGTCAATGGAATGAAGACAGAAGGAAGGAGAGAAAGAAAGCAGGCAGGCAAAAAAGAACGAGAGAGAGAGCACATCAGTCAATGGAATGAAGACAGAAGGAAGGAGAGAAAGAAAGCAGGCACGCAAGAAAGAATGAGAGAGAGCATGTCAGTCAATGGAATGAAGGGAGGAAGGAAAGAAAGAAAGCAGGCAGGCAAGAAAGAATGAGAGAGAGAGCACATCAGTCAATGGAATGAAGGGAGGAAGGAGAGAAAGAAAGCAGGCAGGCAAAAAAGAACGAGAGAGAGCATGTCAGTCAATGGAATGTAGACGGAAGGAAGGAAAGAAAGAAAGCAGGCAGGCAAAAAAGAACGAGAGAGAGAGCACATCAGTCAATGGAATGAAGACGGAAGGAAGGAAGGAGAGAAAGAAAGCAGGCAGGCAAAAAAAATGAAGGAGACATTGGGGGGTGAAAAAAGTAAGCATCTCTTTTGTCAATGTAGAAAATGACTCAACAGAGATACTTTAGATAAGACCACCACCGACGTGATGTGACTCAGCAACCGTGCAGGATCTCCTCTGGTGTGTGGCCCCCTGGTGACCTGATATCAATAGTTCCCTGTGGATTGTCAGTGCCGGATCTGGGACAGATGAAACCTGGGTGCAGCTGCGCATGGGGAACTCTGAGTGAGCAGCGTGGGAGCAATTAAGACTGAAGGGAAGGAAAGATAAAAGAATGAACAAACAACAATAGAAAACAACCACCAAAACCCCCCCAAAAAACTGTAACTTTTCACATGACACAGGGGACAAACAAGACACCTTCCCAATCCCGGGAACCCAACTCACCGAGGCTGAGAGCCAGACTGAGCGTCGACATTCCCGCCAAGACATCCTTGACCTCTCCCCCTTCCTCTCTGGCGAACTCAACAACCTCTGTGTTGATGCTGGGACTGGCAGCGGCGGTGACGAGGCTACTGCTGGGTTTGAAGGTGGGCATGTCCATGTGGGGCAGTGTGCCACAACATGCCGCCTCCAGCGTCAGGTAGAAGTCGTAGTTTGCACTCTGAGAAATCCGATACAAAACATATATAGATAAACAATAATCATAATGATAATAGTAATAATAATAATAATACTGATAACAATAATATTCACGATAATAATAACAGGAAATTCTTTTCCTAAATTACGTTTATCTAACATACTTTATTGTGACCCACTAGAGCTGACTCCGGCAGGGAGTCCGATTCCTGTCCTGTGCAAACTACTATCCGCCTATGCGGAGAAAACGAAAGTAGCTATGGCCGATAACCTCACGGAAGTAGGTTACCTCCCCTCTGTATCCCAAACTAGTGGATTTTTTTCTACAGAATTTTGCCAGGAACAACCCTTTTGTTGCCGTGGGTTGTTTTTTTTACGTGCACTAAGTGCATGCTGCACACGGGACCTCTGTTTATCGTCTCAACCAAATGACTAGCGTCCAGACCACCACTCAAGGTCCAGTGGAGGGGGAGAAAATATCGGCGGCTGAGCTGTGATTCGAACCAGCGCACTCAGATTCTCTCACTTCCTAGGCGGATGTGTTACCTCCAGGCCATCACTCCATGCAAAGAGGGTTGGTAGGCATGAGGCTGTGTTGGAGAAGTAGGAAAGCACAAGTACTTACAGGATAGGTTTTGAGCTTTTAGTGAAGAACAAAAGGCAGAATGAGTCTTTGTATAACTTTCCTTGAGTCTTTGTATAACTTTCATAACACGACAGTGAAGTCAAATGAATAATGAAAACAGCAGTTCAGCTCAGGTCAGTTTCTCAAGGAAGCGTCACTGCATTCAGACAAATCCATATATGCTACACCACATCTGCTAAGCAAATGCACGACCAGCAGTGTAACCCATGCACCTAGTCAGGCCTTGAAGAAAAAAAAAGAAGCATAAACAAATAAATGGATAAATGATTTATAACAACAACAAAAAAGTAACCAGACAGATAATGAAATGAAATAAAATGCAGGAAAAAAAATAAAATAAAAAGACAATAATGACAATAAACAAATAAGCAAATAAATGTAAATAAACATACAGACACGCACACACAGAGACACACACACATAATAAACAAACATACAGACACACACACAGAGACACACACACATAATAAACAAACATACAGACACACACACACAGAGACACACACACACACATCTGCACAACGGTTATGAAACAAGTTTATTCCGCATGCCTCCTGGGGCCACTGAAACAGTACAGACACACATCTTGTAAACACACTATACAGAGAGTGGTGTCAACAACAAACAAAATACAGCCACCAGCACAGTGCTGCTCTTATGTTTCTGAATATTCATGTTATTTTACAAAGTGTGTGTGTGTGTGTGTGTGTGTGTGTGTGTGTGTGTGTGTGTGTTTAAGGGGAAGTGGGTGTGTGTGTGGGAAAAGCACCCGCTGTGTTATATTACTTGCTTGTGTGCATTTAGTTTTATATGTTGCTTTTGTGTGTGAGTGTGGTCCAACCTTTGTCAGCTGAGAGTGTGGTGGGCGTGGCTGTGGGCTGAGATATTGTGAAGGGTGAGTGACGAGCCTGTGGATGCACAATTTCATTTCTAAATGGATGAATAAAGACGTTTTGTATAGTATTGTGTCGTGTTGTATCGTATTCAATGTATTGCATTGTATAGTATTGTATCATATTCAGCTTTTATCAGAGATTGACATAAGTTTACAGATGGGCCAACAGCAAAGTGACAGCTGTATTATCAATGGTTTCCCCATTACAATGGGAAATCATTTACAGCTTAGTCTTTTGTGAAGGTCTATGACTCTCAAGCTAGGAGGCAAAATTGCACTGGCTCTTAGTGCTACAGCCTTGGGGGCTAGTTGGCCTTTGGGAGCTACCCAATGCCGACTGTCCTGAAACCCTCTTGGCCGAGAGAGTGGGGATGTAACTTGGGCAAGGCACTCTCCACTATAATCAAATTCTGGCCCAGATAGTCAGGACAGCAGTTACCTCCTCTGCTGTTCTGATGGTCATAGTCGAACAAGACTGACTATTACACATTGTATCGTAATTTACTGCATTGTGTTGTCAGGCGGAGCCCTCTCTCACCCTATGGTCGAAGGGGTCGTCTTTCTCGGCCTGCTGGCTCCCACAGTTGCAGGCAGCCTTGGTCTTCAGCTGACTGGAGTGGGCCATGACTGGAAGGTCCTTGTTGGCCTCCGTGCTGACCTCGCTCAGGGCACGGTGCAGCTGCACATACACACACAGACACACCACCTTTCTGTGAAAAAAAAACTTTTTTTCCTCCCTAAAATTACATTTAACTCTTTCATCAGCAAGTTTCTGTGTGAAAAACACTCCCCAGCACCACCAAATATTCTAGAAACAGTGCCCTTGCTGAGAGCACGGTGCAGCTGCAAACACACACAGACACATCATCTTTTTGTGAATTTTTTTTTCCTCCCTAAAATTACATTTAACTCTTTCACCACCACGTTTCTTTGTGAAAAACACTCCACAGAACCAAACATTCTAGAAATGGTGCCCTCACTCAGAGCAAGGTGCAGCTGCAAACACACACACACACACACACACACACACACACACCACCCTTCTTTCCCCAAAAAATTTTTTTCCTCCCTAGAATTACATTTAACTCTTTCACCACCAAGTTTCTGTGTGAACAACACTCCTCAGTACCACCAAATATTTTAGAAACAATGATCTCACAGGCTTCGGTTCATGCCAAAACAACTCAGTATAACTGGTCACTTCAAACTCAGTCAGGGTGGCAATGGTTAGTCATTGTTCTATAGGCGGGAAACTGGCTGCAGCGGTCAAGCTTTGTTACAATTTGAAATCCGGTCCTATCAACATGACCACTCCATGTCGATGAAAGTCGCCTATGAAAACCGGTCCTATCAACATGACCACTCCATGTCGATGAAAGTCGCCTATGAAAACCGGTCCTATCAACATGACCACTCCATGTCGATGAAAGTCGCCTATGAAAACCAGTCCTATCAACATGACCACTCCATGTCGATGAAAGTCGCCTATGAAAACCGGTCCTATCAACATGACCACTCCATGTCGATGAAAGTCGCCTATGAAAACCGGTCCTATCAACATGACCACTCCATGTCGATGAAAGTCGCCTATGAAAACCGGTCCTATCAACATGACCACTCCATGTCGATGAAAGTCGCCTATGAAAACCGGTCCTATCAACATAACCACTCCATGTCGATGAAAGTCACCTATGAAAACCGGTCCTATCAACATGACCACTCCATGTCGATGAAAGTCGCCTATGAAAACCGGTCCTATCAACATGACCACTCCATGTCGATAAAAGTCGCCTATGAAAACCGGTCCTATCAACATGACCACTCCATGTTGATAAAAGTCGCCTGTGAAAACTGGTCCTATCAACATGACCACTCCATGTTGATAAAAGTCACCTATGAAAACCGGTCCTATCAACATGACCACTCGATGTCGATAAAAGTCGCCTATGATGGTGCACTGTCTATTCGACTAAAGTCGCTTATGGCAGTGAAAGAGTCAAACCCATTCTTCTTCTTCTTCTTCATTTGTGGGCTGCAACTCCCATGTTCACTCGTATGTACAAGAGTAGACTTTTACGTGCATGACCCTTTTTTACCCTGCCAAGTAGGCAGCTATACTCCGTTTTCAGGGATAAACCCATTCAAACCTAGAGAGTTTACAGCCTCTGTTGGCAGGTCCCCCTGCCATACTGAAGCAGAAAAACGAAGAAAATACTGAAATCGACAGGGATTTTTCCCCTCCAAAATGACATGTTGGCAACACAGCTGGAGATACTGTAGAAGTGAGTTCACTTCGTTTCTTTTTTATGCATGTGTCGGAATGTGCTCACCATTTTCATGAAACAAATTAGAAGCCAGGCCATAGCTCAGGTGCAGGGCTGAATGAGGTAACTCACTTAGTACTGCCAGTTAGTTCCCCTGAATTTCCCAACAGACAACCCATTTGTATGGGTAAGAAATAAAATCGCCTACAAAAAAAAGAGGTTACAGTTTATGCACTGAAAACTTCCAAACTGATCAGTAATATACATGACTTGTAAATCCAGGAAAGCGCAGAGAGTTTGAAACCGACTGAATTCAGAATGTTATATAGCCCGATCAGGCTCCTTCATCTGGAGTGATTTAATCTAACATTTTAATGTGACGCACTGTCCTTCATCATCATCAATATAAACAAAAGTCTCAAAAACTGTGGCCTTTCATGCCCTGCTCTCATGGTGACCTCTGTTTTGATACCCCTCCACTTCCGTGCTTGGGGTGAGTCCTGTCAATGTCGTCAGTGTGTCGGCAGATTCATGGGGGGCTGTTGTTTGAGGGACGTGGTGGTGGTCTCCACTCTGGGAGGGACGCTCATTCAGACTGGCTCCATGACTAAGCCATTATTGTCATAAGTAGGGGGCTTAGTAGATGGTATCCTAAGTACATTAAATCAGAACAGGCACCACTGAACACCACCGAAGTGACTCAGCAGCAGTGCAGGGTCTCCTCTGGTGTGTGGCCTCCTAACGACCTAACATCGATTGTTCCCTGCGGACTGCCGATGCTGGAACTGTGATGGACGAACCCGGGTGTGGCCGTGTATGGGGGAATCTAAATGAGCAGTGTGGGAGTAATGCCACTGAAATGGTGCAGATGATGGGGCAGCAAAAAAATAAATGAATAAAATAAAATAAAATACTGTGACCCACTGGGGTCTGACTCCTGTCCTGTGCAAAGCACTAGTCCATCCAAGTGGAGGAATCAAAGCTAGCTGCAGTCAGCAGCCTCTCTTTATTCATTCATTCATCATTTTCTTTGTCATTTTGCAGCTGAAACAAATGGACACACAGGAACAAAAACATGGACTCAAATATGTACAGGTGAATCAAACCAACACACAAACA
The DNA here is from genome assembly GCF_041734735.1 of Babylonia areolata. NCBI lineage: Eukaryota > Metazoa > Mollusca > Gastropoda > Neogastropoda > Buccinidae > Babylonia > Babylonia areolata. The sequence continues at coordinate 42,513,491 of NC_134886.1, forward strand.
ACAAATCCAGATCCACTGGTTGCCCGAATCCTCACCCCCCCACCCCACCCCACTCCCTGACCCTTCATGATTCATTTTAATTTTCTCTTTGTCTGGAGGGCTGGATGAAAAATTGTGCTTGTATGATTATTCCACTTCTCTCAATAAAAAAACTTTGTTCGTTCATTCTTTCTCACCTGGTTGACACACAGGTTGCCGGAGAGACTGACAGCCTCACACTGCTGTCGACCCTCCGTCCAGAATGCTCGGCACGACTCCTCCAACTGCTTCAGGTACTTGTCGAACGCCGGGCCCCGTGCGTACTGTGAAAACACTCGCTTGGCCTGCCCCAGCTGTGCCAATTATCACTGCCACCGTCATCATCACCATCGTCACAGTTGTCATCCTCATCACCATCACTGTTGTCACTGTTGTCCTCGTCATTGTCACCATCATCACTGTCACCATCATCATCACCATCACCGTTGTCACTGTTGTCGTCATCATTGTCACCATCATCACTGCCACCGTCATCATCACCATCACTGTTGTCACTGTTGTCGTCATCATTGTCACCATCATCATCACTGTCACCGTCATCATCACCATCACTGTTGTCACTGTTGTCGTCGTCATTGTCACCATCATCACCACCATCATCACTGTCACCGTCATCATCACCATCACTGTTGTCATTGTTGTCGTCGTCATTGTCACCATCATCACCACCATCATCACTTGTCATCATCATCTCAATATTCGTCATTACCATCATCGTCACGATACTGATAATAACCATCATCATCATCACCATCGTTACCATCATCATTGTTGTCATTGTCGTTGTCATTGTCACAGTAGTCAGAATTACCATGATGGTTACCATCATCATCACCATCATCATCATCATCATCACCATGGCTGTCATTGTCACAGTAGTCAGAATTACCATGATGGTTACCATCATCATCACCATCATCATCATCATCATCACCATGGCTGTCATTGTCACAGTAGTCAGAATTACCATGATGGTTATCATCATCATCACCATCACCATCATCATCATCACCATGGCTGTCATTGTCACAGTAGTCAGAATTACCATGATGGTTACCATCATCATCACCATCACCATCATCATCATCACCATGGCTGTCATTGTCACAGTAGTTAGAATTACCATGATGGTTACCATCATCATCATCATCACCATCATCATCATCACCATGGCTGTCATTGTCACAGTAGTCAGAATTACCATGATGGTTATCATCATCATCACCATCACCATCATCATAATCACCATGGCTGTCATTGTCACAGTAGTCAGAATTACCATGATGGTTATCATCATCATCACCATCATCGTTATTGTTGTCGTCATCACGGTCGTTACAATTACCAGGATGGTTCTCATAATAATCATCACTGTTGTCATCATCATTGTCATGGTGGTAGAATTTCATGATGGTTGTTATCATCATTATGGTTTTTGTCATGTTAAAATGATGATAATAATAACCTTAACTGTGCAAAAACCAGTACTGATCCACGGTATCTTCAAACTGATAAATGACATACGCCTTATCATCACCTCCCAGGCTTGCCACTACCATCATCACTTCTTTCTGTTTTCAAACTCAGCTATATAGGCCTCCATCTTCACCTGTTGATGGGCTGGTCCACAGACACTACAGTACAGCTGCACTGATGGGGTGCAAAGTCTTAATACAGCTGCACCTCACTGCCTGGAAATTACAGCAACTGAAGTGCAGCTGCACTGATAGGGTGCAAAGTGTTAATTCAGCTTCATATCACTGCCTGGTTGAAACTGTTCATAATTCATCTGACTAGTTCTCACTGGCACTTGTACCAGCAAACAGACAACAGGGCAACACACACACACACACACACACACACAGATCAACACACACACACACACACACACAGACAACAGGACAACACACACACACAGATAGACAACAGGACAACATACACACACACACACACAGATAGACAACAGGATAACACACACACACACAGATAGACAACAGGGCAACACACACACACACACAGATAGACAACAGGACAACACACACACACAGATAGACAACAGGGCAACACACACATAAACAGATAGACAACAGGACAACACACACACACACACACACAGATAGACAACAGGACAACACACACACACAGATAGACAACAGGGCAACACACACACACACAGATAGACAACAGGACAACACACACATAAATAGATAGACAACAGGACAACACACACACACACACACACACAGATAGACAGCAGGACAACACACACACACACACACACACACAGATAGACAACAGGACAACACACACACACACACACACACAGATAGACAACAGGACAACACACACACACACACACACACACACACACACACACACACACAGATAGACAACAGGACAACACACACACACACAGAGACAGATAGACAACAGGACAACACACACACACACACACACAGATAGACAACAGGACAACACACACATAAACAGATAGACAACAGGACAACACACACACACACAGAGACAGATAGACAACAGGACAACACACACACACACACACAGATAGACAACAGGACAACACACACATAAACAGATAGACAACAGGACAACACACACACACACAGATAGACAACAGGACAACACACACACACACAGATAGACAACAGGACAACACACACAAGTAAACGACAACAGAACAACACACACAAGCTAACAAACAGACAGACAGCAACGTTCCCACTCACCTTGGACAGGTGACAGGCTGTCACGTAGAAGGGAGGTAACTCTGACTGGTAGGCCGCTTCCGCCATGGAAATGATTTTGTTGCAGCGACTGTGACAGTGGTGACCAGAGATGCACTTCACAAAGACACTTCCCATTCACGTGTGGTTGAAATCAAAATGTTGGTCAAACTCAAATGTCATCACTGTTGTGCTGTTAACCTGAATCACTGTCGCTAACCGTTACAAAAAATTCTAACTGCATAAAACTGACGTCCAATTAATTAGGAATCAATTCAGTGCTAATTGGTACATCTTACTAATTATCAACATCAATGTAAATTTATACAATCCCCCCATCCCCTCCAAAAATACAATCATGCATTCAAAATCAATCCAAAACAAAGACACCACCCTCCCCTCCAAAAGTACAATCATGCATTCAAAATCAGTCCTATACAAAGACACCCCCCCTCCAAAAATACAATCATACATTCAAAATCAATCCAATACAAAGACCCCCCCCCCCCCACCCCCTCCAAAAGTACAATCATGCATTCAAAATCAATCAAATAAAAACACACCCCCTCCAAAAATACAAAGATGCATTCAAAATCAATCCAATACAAAGACCCCCCCCCCCCCAGCACCCCCCCACCCCCCCATTCTCCCTCCCCCCAACACCGCCCCTCCAAAAGCACAATCATGCATATGAAATCAGTTCTGTACGAACACTCCCCCTCCAACCACACACACTCAGGTTCAAACCTCACCCTTCAGAAAACTTCATGTCCGGATCCAGCAAGGTGCGCAGTAAGTTCAGGGCGCTCTGGGCTCGACCCTCTGGCGTGGCGTCAAACAGGAAGTCGTGCATTCGCTGACACACCTCAAACCACAGCGAGGCTGTGGGTAGCTGTTGACACACACAGAAAGGTCATCCATTTGGTGACACACCTCAAACCACACCAGGCAGTGGGCAGCTGTTGACACACACAGAAAGTTGTGCATTCTCTGACACACCTCAAACCACAATGAAGCCGTGGGCACCTGTTGACACAAACAGAAAAGTCATGCATACATACATGCATACATCTTACTATACACAAGAAGCCCACACTGGTGTGTCTCTGCCTTTGGGCTGCATTCTCATCTCCTGGGACCACTGACATCTCCATTGTCTTCCATGATACACAAGTTTGTATTTGTATATGTATCACTCTTTTTGTCACAACAGATTTCTCTGTGTGAAATTCAGGCTGCTCTCCCAAGGGAAAGCATGCCGCTATACTGACAGCACCTGCAATTTTATTTGTTTTCTGATGGAAGTGGATTTTTCTACAGAATTTTGCCAGGGACAATCCTTTTGTTGCCGTGGGTTCTTTTACATGCGCTAAATGCATGCTGCACACAGGACTCAGTTTATCGTCTCATCTGAATCACTATTTCAATTTCAGATTCTGAAGGATGAGTTACTGCGTTTGGACAAATCCTTACAAGCTACACCACATCTGCTAAGTAGATGCCTGACAGCAGCATAACTTATGATAACGTGAGGCCCAGCCTTTCTTCCCTTTACTTCAGTTTTCAACACGTACAGTAATCTGGCCTCACACATGACTGAAACCTGTACTGGTCAAAGCCATCAATTAAAAAAAAAAATAAGCAGAGGTTTTCAAGCCAGGAGCTCTGAGAAACAGCTTCAGGAAAGCATGGCGCCAACGTCTGGACATCAGGCCGGAAGATGAAAAAGACGGCATCCATGAGCTGGACAGAGCAGCACAGCTCACAATCTTCAGACTGCGAACGGGACACTGTCAGCTCCTCTCCTATCTCTACTGTCTGAAGATATCACATACTGACCAGTGCCCTTGTAGCACAGGTCCACAGACCCCCTCCCATATCCTGCAGTCCTGTCCCACCTTCAATGCTCTGAAACGTCAGGCATGGCCCAGCCCTGTGGAGCTCCAGGAGAAACTGTGGGGACCGGTGGGGTCCCTGTGACAGACCGCGGACTTCGCTGTCCTGACCGGACTGAAAGTCTAGCGTGGCCAGGGAACACAGAAGAAGAAGAAGAAGCTAGGAGCTTAAGGTGAGGAAACCCCAACAGAAAACCTAGAGGGCTGAAGGAGGTGTCTGGCCAGTGCGTGCCCTCTGACAAACCAAGGCATCATGCACTTATCACTTATGGCTACATGACTGGAGTGCTGGCCTGGTGGTGAAGCGTCTGCCCAGGAAGCCTGAGAATCTGAGCGCACTGGTTTGAATCCCAGTCGCCTGTATTTTATCCCCATCCACTAGAATCTGAGTGGTGGTCTGGACACCAGTCATCTTGACAAGACAATAAATCGAGGTCCCGTGTGCAGCATGCACTTAGCCCATATAAAAGAACTGATGGCAATAAAAGGGATGTCCCTGGCAATATTCTGTAGAAAAATCCACTTCTATAGGAAAAGAAATAAAACTGCATGCAGAAGAAAAAAAGAAAGGCTGGTGCTCTCAGTGTAGCGACGCACTCTCCCTGGGGAGAGCAGCCCGAATTTCACACAGAGAAATCTGTTGAGACAAAAGAGTAATACAATACAGAACAACAGTGATAAGAAACTCTAGGGAGGGCTGGACAATACAAGGTCTTCAGAGAAGAAGCCCCCCTCAGTCAGGTGTTTCGGCCCTTAACTCCTTGCACTCTGAGGGGGCCGGGCCACACTCAGGTCATACAATACAATAGGATACAATACAATACAATACACCACAAAACAATACAATACAAAATGTATCCAGCTCAGACGTGAATGGATACCTCAAACCTGGCCGGCACAGGGTTCCGCCCCACGTTGTCGTCAAATCCTTTGTGGAAGGCGATCTCCACGTGCTGCCAGAGGAACTCCTTAAAGCTGTTCTCCTGCCGCACAGACATCAGCGGTGACCTCACACTCTCTGAGGATGAAGAGCTGTTGGCTGCGGTGCCTCGCCGAGGCCCCTGGTGGTGGCTCTTGCTTCGTGGGCTGTCTGTAAAACAGCACAAAGGGAAGGCACTCTTACATGTTGAGGCAGGAAACAGTGCCTGTGGATGTGCACGTGTCCATGCGCAGACATATATTGCACACACACATACATACACGCACAAACATGAATGCACACATCCACATCCACGCACATACAGGTTTCAGACATATATGCATGCACAAAAATGCACATACACATTGCACACACATACATACATGCACAAATATGACTGCACACACATCCACACACATACGCCCACATACACATACAAAACTGCATGAAAGGGGAAAAAAAACACCAGAAGCTCAGTTTGATTCAACAATATGCATCATATTGAGCTCCATCCCCAGAACTACTCAACCCTTCCTGTACAATCACACTTTCAAGCACGTGTATACTCAACTGACAGGTCATCAATGTTATACATGTCATAAAAAGTAAACTAAGCTTGGTAAAATAATGAGAACATTCCTGAAAACAACAACAACAACAACAACAAAAGACAATGGTAGTATTGCAGAATGCTCATCCTTTTTTTAAAATTTTTTATACAGACATTTTTCCATATCAAATACATTTACATTTTTGCCACAACATATTTCTCTGTGTGAAATTCAGGCTTCTCTTTCCAGAGACAGCATGTTGCTACAGTGCAGCGTCCCCCTTCCCCACTCCCCATCCCTCCCCCCTTCTTTCTGCCTGCAAGTGTATTTGCTTTCCTATCAAAGAGGATTTTTCCTACAGAATTTTGCCAGGGATAAGGACAACCCTTTTGTTGCCATGGGTTCTTTTATGTACGCTAAGTACATGCTGCACATGGGACCTCGGTTTATCATCTCTTCCTAATGACTTGTGTCCAGACCCACCACTCAATGTTTCACGGAGGGAGGAGAAACTACTGTAGAGCATAGGATTCAATCCCACATGCTCAGATTCTCTTGCTTCCTAGTCCGACGCTTTACCACCAGGCCACAACTCCTATACGGCTATTCTGTGAACATCAGTTCAGTTCAGTCACTCAAGGAGGCATCACTGCATTCAGACAAATCCATATACGCAACACCACATCTGCAAAGCAGGTGCCTGACCAGCAGCATAACCCAACTAATGGAACGTGAGGCATGTATGGCATTACCGTGTCCCAAGAAATGGTTCTTCATGAAGTTGAGGAGGAAGGTGTTGGGCTCTGTCGCCTCGTTCTTCCGACTGCTGATGAAGACGAACTCCTGGTTGGCCGGCACAGCGAACAGGGAGTTGTTGCTGAGAGTCCACCACACACATGAACCAATGAATGATGTGGATATTCATACTGCGCCTATCCTCGGTCAAAGGCCAAGCTCAAAGCACTTTACAAACACAGGGTCATTTGCACAACAGGCTGCCTATCTGGGTAGAGCTGACTGATGGCTGCCATTGGGTGCTCATCATTCATTTTCCTGTTTCATTCAAGCAGATTTCAGGCATGCACACATACACACTCAGACATGTAACATTTTACGTGCATGACCATTTTGTTTATTTACCCACATTTACTGATACATTGGGGTCAGCCTGGCATGGAAGTCAGAACCATTGACAGGGTGGTGTGTGGATTGTTATTCAGGGGTGGTGTGGGGTGGTGTGGTGTGGTGTGGTGTGGTGTGGTGTAGCTTGGTGTGGTGTGGTGTGGTGTGGTGTAGCTTGGTGTGGTGTGGTGTAGCTTGGTGTGGTGTGGTGTGGTGTAGCTTGGTGTGGTGTGGTGTGGTGTGGTGTGGTGTGGTGTAGCTTGGTGTGGTGTGGTGCAGCTTGGTGTGGTGTGGTGTGGTGTGGTGTGGTGTAGCTTGGTGTGGTGTGGTGTGGTGTGGTGTAGCTTGGTGTGGTGTAGCTTGGTGTGGTGTGGTGTGGTGTAGCTTGGTGTGGTGTGGTGCGGTGTGGTGTGGTGTGGTGTAGCTTGGTGTGGTGTGGTGTAGCTTGGTGTGGTGTGGTGTGGTGTGGTGTAGCTTGGTGTGGTGTGGTGTGGTGTGGTGTAGCGTAGCTTGGTGTGGTGTGGTGTAGCTTGGTGTGGTGTGGTGTGGTGTGGTGTGGTGTGGTGTAGCTTGGTGTGGTGTGGTGTGGTGTGGTGTAGCTTGGTGTGGTGTGGTGTGGTGTGGTGTAGCTTGGTGTGGTGTGGTGTGGTGTGGTGTAGCGTAGCTTGGTGTGGTGTGGTGTAGCTTGGTGTGGTGTGGTGTGGTGTGGTGTAGCTTGGTGTGGTGTGGTGTGGTGTGGTGTGGTGTGGTGTGGTGTAGCTTGGTGTGGTGTGGTGTGGTGTGGTGTGGTGTAGCTTGGTGTGGTGTGGTGTGGTGTAGCTTGGTGTGGCCTCGTCAGCCACCAGGGAGCCTTGCAGCAGATGAGGACAACTCCTTTTCTCAATCTTTGTTCGCGAAGCCAAGCCATGACATGAGCCACATGTGGCATGGCGTTGTCTGGTGTTGCTGGGTCAGGCTGCGTGGAGTAGGGGTGGTATGGGATGGGGGTCATGTGGTGGGGTGGAGTAGGGGTGGTATGGGATGGGGGTCATGTGGTGTGGTGGAGTAGGGGTGGTATGGGATGGGGGTCATGTGGCGGCGTGGAGTAGGGGTGGTATGGGATGGGGGTCATGTGGTGTGGTGGAGTAGGGGTGGTATGGGATGGGGGTCATGTGGTGGGGTGGAGTAGGGGTGGTATGGGATGGGGGTCATGTGGTGTGGTGGAGTAGGGGTGGTATGGGATGGGGGTCATGTGGTGTGGTGGGGGTGGTATGGGATGGGGGTCATGTGGTGTGGTGGGGTGGAGGTGGTATGGGATGGGGGTCATGTGGCGTGGTGGGGTGGAGGTGGTATGAGATGGGGGTCATGTGGCATGGTGGGGTGGAGGTGGTATGAGATGGGGGTCATGTGGTGGGATGGGGGTGGTATGGGATGGGGGTCATGTGGTGTGGTGGAGTAGGGGTGGTATGGGATGGGGGTCATGTGGCGTGGTGGGGTGGAGGTGGTATGAGATGGGGGTCATGTGGTGGGATGGGGGTGGTATGGGATGGGGGTCATGTGGTGTGGTGGAGTAGGGGTGGTATGGGATGGGGGTCATGTGGCGTGGTGTGGTGGGGTGGTATGGGATGGGGGTCATGTGGTGTGGTGGAGTAGGGGTGGTATGGGATGGGGGTTGTGTGGTGTGGTGTGGTGGGGTGGTATGGGATGGGGGTCATGTGGTGTGGTGGAGTAGGGGTGGTATGGGATGGGGGTCATGTGGTGTGGTGGAGTAGGGGTGGTATGGGATGGGGGTATTGTGGTGTGGTGGAGTAGGGGTGGTATGGGATGGGGGTTGTGTGGTGTGGTGTGGTGGGGTGGTGTGGGATGGGGGTCATGTGGTGTGGTGGAGTAGGGGTGGTATGGGATGGGGGTCATGTGGTGTGGTGGAGTAGGGGTGGTATGGGATGGGGGTCATGTGGTGTGGTGGAGTAGGGGTGGTATGGGATGGGGGTCATGTGGTGTGGTGGGGTGGTATGGGATGGGGGTCATGTGGTGTGGTGGGGTGGTATGGGATGGGGGTCATGTGGTGTGGTGGGGGTGGTATGGGATGGGGGTCATGTGGTGGGGTGGGGGTGGTATGGGATGGGGGTCATGTGGTGGGATGGAGTAGGGGTGGTATGGGATGGGGGGTCATGTGGTGTGGTGGAGTAGGGGTGGTATGGGATGGGGGTCATGTGGTGGGGTGGAGGTGGTATGAGATGGGGGTCATGTGGTGTGGTGGAGTAGGGGTGGTATGGGATGGGGGTATTGTGGCGGGGTGGGGGTGGTATGGGATGGGGGGTCATGTGGTGGAGTACGGGTGGTATGGGATGGGGGTATTGTGGTGGGGTGGGGTGTGACTGATGTGGTATGGTGTGGTGTGATGTGATGGGTTGTGGTGTAGTGCGATTGGGTGTTGTGTGGTGTTGTGTTGTGTGGTGTGGTGTGGTTTGGTGTGGTGTGGTCAGTTTGTAAACATACTGTCATGTGTGTGCTCGTGTGCTCTGACTTCATGTATGCACTGTTATATTTCCATATTTCCATGTCTTGCTGCTGAGATAATGTTCAATTTTTCAACAATGACAAACTGATTCTTGTTCTTGTCTATAAACATGCCATACTATAGAATAATATTGAACTATTTAAAAAAACAACAACAAACAACAACAAGAAGTTGCTGTCTTCAGAGAAAGGACGCTTTGACAAGAACAAAAGCCGAGTGGTTAAAGTCTTGGCCTTTCAATCTGTGGTTACTGGGTTCAAATCCCAGTCACGGCACCTGCTGGTGATTTTCCAGCTCAACAGCTGTACAGACTCACTCATGCCTGAAACCCCCTGCGTGTGCATCACACATTACATCAAATACGCACGTTAAACCTCCAATAATCTATGTCAGCATTCAGTAGGTTCTGGAAACCAGAAAATACACAGCATGCACACCCCCGAAAATGGAGTATGGCTGCCAACACGGCAGGGAAAGAACAGTCATGCACATAAAAGCCCACTTGTAAACTCAAGTGATTGTGGGAGTCAATTTCATAGCCTAAGAAGGCAGGAGAGGAAAAGTAGAAAGATGGGTTGCAGACAAGAAAGGCAGAAGAGGAGAAGAAGGAGAATGGCAGCCCATGAAGGCAGGAGAGGAGAAGGAGGAGAAAGGAGAATGGCAGCCAACGAAGGCAGAACAGGAGGAGAAGAAAGGAGAATGGCAGCCCAAGAAGGCAGAACAGGAGGAGAAGAAAGGAGAATGGCAGCCCAAGAAGGCAGAACAGGAGAAGAAAGGAGAATGGCAGCCCATGAAGACAGAAAAGGTGGAGGAGAAGAAAGGAGAATGGCAGCCCATGAAGACAGGAGAGGAGGAGGAGGAGAAAGGAGAATGGCAGCCCGAGAAGGCAGAACAGGAGGAGAAGAAAGGAGAATGGCAGCCCAAGAAGGCAGAACAGGAGGAGAAGAAAGGAGAATGGCAGCCCATGAAGGCAGAAGAGGAGAAGAAGGAGAATGGCAGCCCATGAAGGCAGGAGAAGAGAAGAAGAAAGGAGAATGGCAGCCCATGAAGGCAGAAGAGGAGAAGAAGGAGAATGGCAGCCCATGAAGGCAGGAGAAGAGGAGAAGAAGGAGAATGGCAGCCCATGAAGGCAGGAGAGGAGGAGGAGGAGAAAGGAGAATGGCAGCCCAAGAAGGCAGAACAGGAGGAGAAGAAAGGAGAATGGCAGCCCAAGAAGGCAGAACAGGAGGAGAAGAAAGGAGAATGGCAGCCCAAGAAGGCAGAACAGGAGGAGAAGAAAGGAGACTGGCAGCCCATGAAGACAGAAGAGGAGGAGGAGGAGAAAGGAGAATGGCAGCCTATGAAGGCAGAACAGGAGGAGAAGAAAGGAGAATGGCAGCCAACGAAGGCAGAACAGGAGGAGAAGAAAGGAGAATGGCAGCCCAAGAAGGCAGAACAGGAGGAGAAGAAAGGAGAATGGCAGCCAAGAAGGCAGAACAGCAGGAGAAGAAAGGAGAATGGCAGCCAACGAAGGCAGAACAGGAGGAGAAGAAAGGAGAATGGCAGCCTATGAAGGCAGAAGAGGTGGAGGAGAAGAAAGAAGGGTGGCAGCCCATGAAGGCAGGAGAAGAGGATGAGGAGAGCGCCAGCCCACAAAGGAAGGAGAAGAGAAGGAGAAAGGAGAATGGCAGCCCACATAGAGGAAGAGAAGGAGAGTGGCAGCCCATGAAGGCAGGAGGAGAAGAGGAGGAGAAGAAAGGAAGCTGACCTGATGTTGGTGATGACACGGGCACGGCGCAGAACACGGTAGATCTGATCCTCCAGGTTATGCTGCATGCGCTTCAGCGGGGGCAGTTTCTGTACAAGGTAACAATGATAATAATCCTAGTAAGAAGAAGAAGAAGAAGAAGAGTAATAATAACAATCGTAATAACAGTACACTGACATAGTGCTTCCAAACTTCTGAAAGCGCATTACAATGACTGACCCCTCAGCCAGACACAATGCACACAAGAACACACACACACACTCACGGATACACAAGGACAGAGAAGCAAACATGAATGGAATAACTTTTGATGTTATTCTTGGGCTGCCATTCTCCTTTCTTCTCCTCCTGTTCTCCCATGGTTTTCTTTTTACATAATTGATGTGTACATGGTGACAAGTGAAGGGTGTGTCAGGTTGGTTTTTTTGTTTTGTTTTTTTTCTGACGGGCATTTTATTTTAAGTGAGCCTAAAGAAAATTTTCTGTTTTTGGTTGAAGCAAATAATAAAGTATTTTGAACTGAACTGAATTGAATTGAACTGAATTGAAATTGAATTGAATAAATAGTTATGAATCCATAGAATACGGCAATGGAATGGAGTGCCTTAATTATGTAAAGACTGCTTAAAAAGGAATGGTTTTCAATTTGTTCAAAAGGATGTGAGTGAGGATTTTTTGTTTGTGTGCTGTTGTTATGTACTGCATTATCCATGTCTTTATAAAAGCATTTATTTTGCATTCCCCACCTGTGGACTCCTAATTCGCAGCCAAAACTGGACTCGTTCGATAACTGCTGGGTGTACTTGAATGTATAATTATCAAGATTTTGTTGGGTTTTTTTTTATCTTCTGAGTCTGTTGCACTAATTCTCAAGAGTTAATTGTTATGCCTAAATTTGTTTGATATCATGGGAGGGGAGACAGAGAAGGCCCAACCTGTGAGTGTGATTTACTGGTGCTGCCGTCGTCAGGGTTGACCCTACCTGTGAACGTGATTCACTGGTACCATCAATGTCAGCGTTGACCTACCTGTGAGCATGCTTCACTGGTACCATCAATGTCAGGGTTGACCTACCTGTGACGGTGATTCACTGGTACCATCAATGTCAGCGTTGACCTACCTGTGAGCATGCTTCACTGGTACCATCAATGTCAGGGTTGACCTACCTGTGACGGTGATTCACTGGTACCATCAATGTCAGGGTTGACCTACCTGTGACGGTGATTCACTGGTACCATCAATGTCAGCGTTGACCTACCTGTGACGGTGATTCACTGGTACCATCAATGTCAGGGTTGACCTACCTGTGACGGTGATTCACTGGTACCATCAATGTCAGGGTTGACCTACCTGTGAGGGTGATTCACTGGTACCATCAATGTCAGCGCTGACCTACCTGTGACGGTGATTCACTGGTACCATCAATGTCAGGGCTGACCTACCTGTGAGGGGTACCATCAATGTCAGCGTTGACCTACCTGTGACGGTGATTCACTGGTACCATCAATGTCAGGGTTGACCTACCTGTGACGGTGATTCACTGGTACCATCAATGTCAGGGCTGACCTACCTGTGAACGTGATTCACAGGTATCATCAATGTCAGGGTTGACCGACCTGTGACGGTGATTCACTGGTACCATCAATGTCAGGGTTGACCTACCTGTGAAGGGTACCATCAATGTCAGGGTTGACCTACCTGTGAGGGGTACCATCAGTGTCAGGGTTGACATACCTGTGAGGGTGATTCACTGGTACCATCAATGTCAGGGTTGACCTACCTGTGAACGTGATTCACTGGTACCATCAATGTCAGGGTTGACCTACCTGTGAGCATGCTTCACTGGTACCATCAATGTCAGGGTTCATCTACCTGTGACGGTGATTCCCTGGTACCATCAATGTCAGGGTTGACCTACCTGTGACGGTGATTCACTGGTACCATCATCATCAGGGTTGACCTACCTGTGATGGTGATTCACTGGTACCATCACTGTCAGGGTTGACCTACCTGTGAGCATGCTTCACTGGTACCATCAATGTCAGGGTTGACCTACCTGTGACGGTGATTCACTGGTACCAGTGTCAGGGTAACCTACCTGTGACGGTGATTCACTGGTACCATCATCATCAGGGTTGACCTACCTGTGAACGTGATTCACTGGTACCATCATCATCAGGGTTGACCTACCTGTGAACGTGATTTACTGGTGCCGTCATCATCAGGGTTGACCTACCTGTGAACGTGATTTACTGGTGCCGTCATCATCAGGGTTGACCTACCTGTGAACGTGATTTACTGGTGCCGTCATCATCCGGGTTGGGGCCCACGGTGTGGGTGTGGAAGTGGAAGAGGACGCGGGGGGAACACAGGCGACTGGTGGCCGCCCACTCCTTTGACACAGGCAGGTCACGCAGCAGCTCTCCCAGCTGAGGCTGCAGCTTCAGCCTGTGACACAACAGTGTGCTGTGCTGTATGCTCTGACTTCCCTGCAACTTCTTTGTTCGTGGACTGTGACTCCCACGTTCACTCGTATATACATGAGTGGGCTTTTACATGTGTGACTGTTTATACCTAGCCATACTCTGTTTTCGGGGGTGTGCATGCTGGGTATATTCTTGTTTCCATAACCCACCGAACACTGACATGGATTACAGGATCTTTAATGCACGTACTTGATCTTCTGCTTGCATACTCACACAAAGGGGGTTCAGGCACTAGCAGGTCTGAAAATATGTTGACCTGGGAGATCGGAAAAATCTCCATCCTTTGCTCACCAGGCGCCGTTACCGAGATTTGAACCCGGGACCCTCAGACTGAAAGCCCAGCGCTTTAACCACTCGGTTACTGCACCCGTCACCCTGCAACTTAACCCCGCTGGTTTTCCAGTCTGGCGGAACCTTACCCTTTCATTCCTGTAGCCTGGAAAACCGTGCAGCACAGAGTTCCTCCTTTCTTTCCGTGGACAATGGGAGGTAATAGTTCACAGAAAATGTGGAATGAAAGGGTTAAGGATAAGTTTGGGTTTTGAGAGGGGGGATCGGGGTGGGTTGGGGGGTGGGGGGTTCTTTTGTCTTGTCATCATTTCTTCTTTGCTTTACAGTTGTGTGTTATGGTTAACTCACTCGGGATGACAGGTTTTCTCCCTTGCTTTTCCCTACAGACGGCCCATTTGTAAGGGTTTGGAAAAAAATTACAAAAAATACAAAATACTGTGTAAGAAAATGAAACTTTCAGAACTGGTTTATTACGCGTTGAGCTATTACATATAAAAAAAATCAAATTTCTCATCTTATTTTTACAGTTTTGCCATACGTAGAAAATACTGCCAATTTTTCACCCCGAATCACCATACCCATGCTCGCTTTCTGCATTAAATTCGCTTTCTTCTTCGTCATCATCCACCTCTTCAATGTCCGACCCTTCAGTTTGTAGCATTTCAAGTACTTCGGCAACCCTAAAACGTTGCCGTCACTGCCTTGTTCGCTTCACAACGTTCTGAGAAGAGCCCGCTTTGCTAACAGGCTGGCACGCGAGCAGACGACCAGTCAGTGACTTTGTCAGCGTGTGTGTGAGACAGGCCACACATCCCAGGCTGATCAATCATACTGTTCGATTGTGGAGTGACCCAGAATAGCGCACTCTGCTTGGCTAATCACAAAATCACGTGTACAGCGCATGATGGAATTTTACTTTCGGAGAATGCTATTCCATTCCTTCGTCCGAATCCGAATACGTTTTGTGTAGGAATGCGTGAGCATTCCTTTGTCCGGAGAGAGTTAAAGGATAGTGCCGTTGGTTGTTGGTTTTTCTGTTGTTGTTTTTTGTCTTCATTACTTCTTTGCTTTAATGTCATTAGGGTAGCAGGAACAGTTGTATCACTAGGAAAAGAAACAAAAAGATTTGTAAAGGAGAAGGGGATGAGAGAGACAGATACACAGAGTGAGTGACTGACTGACAAACAGACTGACAAAAAAGTGACATATTTCATTGTCCGTTTACCATTAAAGCCCTCCAGACATGGGAAAATGATGACTGTTATAATGGAATCAAATTACCCTTCTAATGATAAAACACACACACTCACTCAAACACACACACACACACACACACAAACAAGAGAGACAGAAAGAGAGAGACACAGAGAGAGAAGGTGTGTTTGTGTCTGTCTATCTGTTTCTGTGTCTGTGTAAGAAAGGTGTGACCCTGACAAAATGACTGATTACACCTGGAAATCTAACACTGATGGTTCCCTGTGGACTGCTGACACTGGGTCTGTGACAGATGAACCCTGTGTATGTGGAACTTGGAATTAGCCGTGTGGAGTAATGTCACTCAAACAGTGCAGGAGATGGGGCAGCAGAAGCAGTTAAAAAAAGAAAAAGAAAAGAAAAAGAAAAAAAAAACGACATTACCTGACAGAGTCCAGGATGCGAAAGAACTTGATGTAGGTCATGTCAAAGGAGCATGTCGGATGGACCAACTGCACACAGAGAAAAACATGAACAAGTAACAATAATAATAACAGCAACAACCATAGAGCCAGTTAAAGGAGCAACAGAAAAACCAGTAACCACCCAGGCAACCATGTGTTTGTTCTGTATTGTCCATGTGTTCTGTGTGGCTTGTTCAGGATTAAAGAGGCTATGCCAGTCTTGAATGAAAGCTTATTTGTGTTTGCACATTTCTTCTGTCTTTGCTGCTGTGTGCACATGTCCAATGATTGGTATAAGGACAGGCCTGGTGCTTCCTTTTTTGAGAAAGTGTCTGGGTTTTGTTCCAATGTACCTTTTATTTACCTGTGTGCTAGCTGAATCGGTAGCGTAAGCAGCACTGATCTGAAGTGTGTACCTTGTGAATGAAGAGAGTTACCACTCTTTACTATTAGAAAAAACCAAAGGACGGTGACATCAAGGAAGTCAGACAAGCAAGCGAACATATGCAGACAGATAAAAAAAACATACAAAGAGAGAATGAGCGATCAACCAGGCAAGCGAACGAGCAGCCAGACAATCACATACACAAAGAAACTGGGCGAAAATACAGAGCTGACAGAAGAGACCACGACCAGGTACAAGGAGGTAACTAACTGATGACAGTTTTGTACAGATGGTGACTATGGCAGCATGTCATAACAAACACAATTACACCCAGGGATATGATGATGACTACAATAATAATGATAAAGTCCTTATGATGACAAGAACAATAATGATAATGTCCACGCAATGATGACAGCAATAATGATAACATCCTTATGATGAAAACAACAATAATGATAACATCCTTATGATAAAAATTTTTTTTACAATGATGACAGCAATAATGATAACATCCTTACAATGAAAACAACAATAATGATAACATCCTTATGATAATTTTTTTTTTTTTTAAACATCCTTATGATGATGACAACAATAATGATAATGTCCCTATCATGATAGCAAAAATGGAAACATCCTTATGATGATGACAACAATAATGATAATGTCCCTATCATGATAGTAAAAATGGAAACATCCTTATGATGACAACATCAATAATGATAACAAACATCTCTATCTATGATGACAGCAATAATGATAATGTCTTTATGATGACGACAGTGATGATGATGACAGTGATAATGATTAACGTCCTTATGATGAAGACAGTAATAATAATAATGTCATTATAATGACAAGAGCAATAATGATAACATCCTTATGATGATGACAGCAATAATGATAATGTCCTTATGATGATGAGAGCAATAATAAGCAATAATCATAACGTCCTCATGATGACAAGAGCAATAATGATAATGTCATGATGACGACAGCAACAATGATAATGTCCTTGTGATGACTAGAACAATGAAAACGACAGCAATAATGTTAATCTTTATGATGACTACAGCTATAACATTTCTATCAACTCTAGTGCAATAGTCATGATGACAGTGACGTTGATGATAACGACAACAGCGACACCAACAAAGACGGATGACGATCACAATGACCAACCAGAACGACGTGAGACAGGGAGAACACCAGAAGCAGCAAACGGGCGTATCGAGACTCCGCCTCCTGCCAGTAGGAGTAAAAATTCTGCACACACACACACACACACACACATGCACACACACACACACACACACATGCACACACACACACACATGCACACACACACACACACGCACACACACACACACGCACACACACACGTATACATATATATATGCATGCACACGCACACATACACACGTGTACACACACATACAAACAAGCACACACGATCATTTACTTTCTTCTTCTTCACTGTGCCTACAAATCCATTGCTATATCTTTCCTCAAAGTTCAACCCTTCTTACACAAAGTGTTACGGTTACCATCACTGTCATTTGATGCCTGGTGCTGTAAGTGGTGTTCATGAAATATGGGTGCAGTGACCTCATGATACCTGACGGGCGCAATAGCCGAAAGGTTAAAGCGTTGGACTGTCAATCTGAGGGTCCCGGGTTCGAATCACGGTGACGGCGCCTGGTGGGTAAAGGGTGGAGATTTTTACGATCTCCCAGGTCAACATATGTGCAGACCTGCTAGTGCCTGAACCCCCTTCGTGTGTATATGCAAGCAGAAGATCAAATACGCACGTTAAAGATCCTGTAATCCATGTCAGCGTTCGGTGGGTTATGGAAACAAGAACATACCCAGCATGCACACCCCCGAAAACGGAGTATGGCTGCCTACATGGCAGGGTAAAAACGGTCATACACGTAAAAGCCCACTCGTGTGCATACGAGTGAACGCAGAAGAAGAAGAAGACCTCATGATACCTGATGACCTTGGAGATGCCGTTAAAGGTAAACCTGGAGAGTCTGCAACATCACCGGACAGCCCTTCACTGGACACCAGAAGGTGGACGCAAGAGAGGAATACCAAAGAACACCTGGTGCAGAAGAGCCAAAGGAGAGCTCAAGACCTTGAAGCACACGTGGGGTACCATTCAGACACCCGCCCAAAACAGACAAGACCGAAGAGTGGCAGTTCTTCGTTGCTGCCCTACATCCCAGACAACATAATGGGCAATACGTAAGTGAGTGAGTGGACTGCCACAGGATAGGACGCCCATCTTATACACTTACACATCCATACATAGTGGAGTGATGGCCTAGAGGAAATGCGTCCGCCTAGGAAGCGAGAGAATCTGAGCGTGCTGGTTTGAATCACGGTTCAGCCGCTGATATCTTCTCCCCCTCCACT
>NC_134886.1:42537248-42572248 GCF_041734735.1 Babylonia areolata
TCTCTCTTTATATATAAAAATATACAGCTTGAGCACGAAAATATTTGAAGTTAAATCACTTCATCAACAGATACCAGTTTGAAACAAAGCTCTCTGAAAATAAAAACAACAACAACAACAAAAAATAACCCCCCAAAACAACCCTAAAACCGCTTGCCAAAAATGTACATCTTTTGGCAGTTTCGCTTTCTAAAGTTTGAATAGTTGGGATAGTATTAAACTGATCATTTCCCTGATGACCTGTGGGTCATAATATATAGATTATAATCAGAAACATCCTTCAAACCATATTTTTCACGTTCCTATTTTTGCCCTTACATACTTCTTCTTTCCATTAAACAACCAACATCAACATGCTGATTACACTGTCATAGTTAATGCATGTTGAATATTTTTTTGTTTCCATAACCCACCAAGCACCAACATGAATTTCAGGATCTTTAACATATGTATTTGATCTTTTGTACGCATCTATACAAACTTACATTCCGTTTATGCAGAGACAAAAAAACAACTTAAAAAAATCTTGTTCAAGTTACATAGATTATGTGGATCTGCTACCAGAACCACCTTCTCAGTTTCATCGAATGCATTCATGATACCTTCGATCGAAACCAGTCCTGCCCTTACTAAGCAGTAGGCAAGGCCAAGCCCACCATAAACACACACACACACACACACACACACACACACACACACACACGAACACAGACACGGACATAGACATTGGCACAGACACACTGACACAGTCACAGACACAGAAACACACACACACACACACACACACACACACACACACAAGTCAAGTTCTGGCAATGTTTTGTGTAGTTGTTGAGAGGCCAGTCTGGAATACACAGGGCCTAGGGATCAGTTGTCACGACCTCCTGCACTCTTTCTAGACAAATATGGCAAGGACAAGTCACTCAGCAAATTGCGAAACATTATGTCTCACTCTGAATTTATCAAATGGGAAGAATAATCAATCACCAGGTGCCACTAGCTCTGGGTTTATTCACAAGAGATTCTACACTGCAGCTGCAAAGAGAAAGTAAGAACAGCACGCTTTTCGAATGACATAAGTAACATAAAACCTGGGGATAAAACTGAAGTATTCATGAGGGAGGATTACCTGCGTTTGTTTTTACTTTGGAAAACAAAACTGTGTCAGCGTGAGAGAAATAACTGACTTACTGTACATCAAAATCAGGTGGAAAACAGTAGAAATCTGTGGAGGCCGCCATGTTGCACAGGCGATTCAAGGGCAATAACTCATTTTTTTCAGCTTGACCTTCCATAGAAAAATGTGTAACAGATATTAATATCTCTTGTTTATACTGCTGAACAGAGGACAGACGCAGCGTAACCTAATGTTTGTCTGTTGCCTTTGTTGTTGATGTTCCTGTTGTTCTTGTTTTGATATACTCATTCTCGTTAACCCTTTTTTTTTTCTAAAGTCTTGTTCGTTTTGATGTAGTTTCAGTAAAGAATACGAATGCGCGGTTACATGATCATATGGACACACACACACACGCGCGCACGCACGCACAGACAGAGAGAGAGAGAGAGAGAGAGAGAGAGCATACATACATGCTTGCATACATTTTTTTTCACGCACATACACACATATTTACTCTCTCTCTCTCTCTCTCTCTCTCTCTCTCTCTCACACACACACACACACACACACAGAGGGAGAGACAGAGAATTATTTCTCCTTAATGAATGTTCAAAAGCAGGAAACACACACACACACACACACACACACAACACACACAGAGAAAACACACACACACACACACACACACAGGGAGAGACAGAATTATTTCTCTTTAATGAATGTTCAAAAGCAGGAAACATCACTGGAAGTGGATTAAAATGTATGTGATTTTAAACTTACGATGCCATTCACACACACACACACACACGCACACACACGCACACACACACACAAATATATATTTGGCAGTCTGTATGCACATATGTATGCCAGTCAGACAGAATATATGTGTGTGAAATCACAAGTGTGTTATATGACAGATATAGTTCTGGTCTGCTTATTATTATGATGTTATAATATTATTTGTATCTGGTTTGTCGCATTTTGGATCACATTTAGATATTGCATTATTTTTTGTGCTCAGTGACAATAGCTCTTTTTCAGTGTGTTTTTTGTTGTTGTTTTTTTAATAAACACACAGACTTACTATATTAATGGATGCCTCCATAGCTTTTAGTCAAGTGACATGATTATTTCTCCTGTGTCTCGTCAAATTGTCATATTGTGTTAGACTTATATTGCAAATTATACATGCTGTGTGCAGTCAGTCATGTTGTTTTAACTCACTCAGTACGGCCAGTCCTCTCTTCTCCTCTACACAGACCCCTCAGATGTCCAGTGGGTGTCTGAATGACCCAACCTTTAGCTTCCATCATGACAGAATTGTGGTATTCTTTGTCAACATTCACCTCTTCAGTATAAGAGCCTTCCGCTTGCAATATTTTGATGATGGTAACTGGGGTGAAACACTGTTAACGTCGTCTCTTTCGCCGTTCGTATGGAGAGAGTTAACTGACAACTGAAAGGATGTGGGTTCCAGCCCCATGGCTGGCTCCTACCCAGAGCTGAATGTGCTATGAGCTTAACTCACTCAGTACAGCCAGTCCTCTCTTCTCCTCTACACAGACCCATTGGATGTCCAGTGGGTGTCTCAATGACCCAACCTTTAGCTTCTGTCATCACAATTGTGGTATTCTTTGTCATCATTCACCTCTTCAGTATAAGAACCTTCCGCTTGCATTATTTTGATGATGGTAATTGGGGTGAAACGCTGTTAACGTCGTCTCTTTCGCCGTTCGTATGGAGAGAGTTAAATGGGAAGACTGTGATCATACTATTGAGGATCATCCACTTCATGTATGTGTCTTTCGGGGTCGGTTGCTTAAATTTCCTGACCAACACTGCAGGTGGCTGCATCGCTCAGGCCTGATTGATGTCAGGATATATTATGAAAATAAGCGAGAATACAGCCTTATCATGTTGTCCCAAACCTAAAAATGGATCCCCAGAGCAGGGTTGTTATCATCTACTCTTCATTAGTAAAGAAAAAAAAGAAAAAAAATTGTTTGAATTCTGTTTCTTTTCATGCCCTGCATGCCTCATGGTGACTCCACTTTCTATTCATCTCCACTTCTGTGCTTGGAGACAGTTCCTGTCTTCGGTACTGGCAGATTCAAAGTGGAGCTGTTATTGGAGGGACATACTGGTGGCCTCCACACAGGAAGATCCACTCACTCAGTTTGGCTCTATGACTAAGTGATTTTTGTCATTAGTATGGGGCTTAATATAGGTGGTGTTCTGTGTATGGACAGAACAGGCATGACTGAACACCACTGAAGAGACTCTGCAGCAGGGGAGGGTCTTTGGTGTGTGCATGTGTGTGTCCTCCTCATGACCAAACATCAGTAGTTCCCTATGGACTGCCAACACTGACATCGTGGCAGGCAAACCTGGGGTTGGCTGTGAATGGGGTGCTTAAGATGAGAAGTGTGGGAGTAATGCCTGTGAAATGGTGCATATGAAAGGGTTGCAAAACAGAACAACAAAAAGAAAAAGAAAAAAGAAAAATGTCATTTCACATATCATACCAAGCGCTCTCATTGAAGCTATTGGGGATTAATGGCAGATTAGATTTTGTCACATTGTTTCATCTGGTGTTGCTGACAAGATTATAGCGCAACATCTGGACTGACAGAAGTGGATACTTTACTGTTGGAAGCTTGTTTACCCCCTGCTGTTTTGATGATCAATGGTATGCCACTGTGGTGTACATCCTGTCTGTTTTTTTCTAGACTGCGATCATTGCATGTGTGTAATTGTGAGGTTCCACATCAACTTAACATTCACATATTTTCCGTCTTTTCTGTATTCTTACAATGCATTGTTTGTGTAGCATACGCCACACATGAATTTGTCTTGTTGAGATAATGAAGTATTCTGAATTCTAATCTGGCCTGCCAATGGGAGCACTATATAATGTTGTGGTTTGTAAGACTGCTGTTTCAACTTTGAGGGCAAAATTAGATTACAGTGGTGGAGTAATGAGTAGTGGCATGGGTCGCTTACGTGGTTGGCACTGTACTAAGTTTGTTGGCTGGACATTTTTTTTTGTCCACACCTGAGTATTTTGGATTACATGATTTGTTTGTATGGCAAGTTGTATATTCTCCCCTCAATACACTTTACATCATGTCAATATGATAAGAGCCTTTAAAATTAGGCCTCAGATTTCCTGCAGTTCTGACTGATGGTAAAATCATCTCCATAATATTGCGCAAAATCTTCATCCAACTTTTTACAGTGACTGGACATGGTGTCTGCAAAAAAACTCACAAAATCAAATCAAAAGTCAGAGTTTTGGGTCACAAACAAAGCGATGGAAAAATTTTGTAAGTACACTCAAAGCTTGGATTTTGCATCTGATATTCATCAAACATATTTCAACATTTTGTCATGGTCAGAGCAGTCAAAGCATGTTCTGATGTAAAATGTTGTCACTGTGTATGTGTGCATGTGTGTGTGTGTGTGTGTGTTGTAAATCTGTTTCCAGTGTTATAGGGTATTACACATAAGTGTTAAGTATTTTTCCTTGACTGCTTTTTCCTCTCTCTCTCTCTCTCTCTCTCTCTCATGCACACACACACACACACACACACACGACAACCACACCAATATCTTGCTCCTTACCATCTCATTCACACATACCTCTCACCCCCACAGCTGACAAATAAACAAGTTTTTCACATTTTATTTGCATACAAATTGCATCGCTCATCACATTCTGCTTCCACAATATGAACAAGGCCATTTCCACAGGTCAGTCACAGGACCCCCCCCACCCCCCAAAAAACATCCCCCATGTTTCTCCCCCACCCCCAGGCCCCACAGGAAAACACCTCATCAAATCCAACAACCTATTTTAGCGTTTTAATGTTCAAGAAATTGGGGGTTGGGTTGGAGGGAATTTCAATGAAGTTTCCACAGGGCAGAATATTGCTGGAGGCTACTGGTGGTGGTGGTGGACTGGGGAGGAAGGGACAGGATCAACCAGATGAAACCAAAGTAACAAACACCGGTCAACTAATCGAGACAAGAACTAGTTCTGATCAAGTTCTTTCAACAGCATTAATTTCAAAATATGGAGAATCAAGATGTAAACCGCAAGATCAAAACATAGTCCTGAACATAAATTTCAACAAAACTAAATATATACAACAATCAGTGTCTGAACAATTTCTGAACAAAACACCAAAAAAAGTAAATAATCTGTTTGAAAAAAAAAAAAAAAAAAAAAGGAGAGAGAGAGAGAGAAAGAGAAAGAAAGACATTCACGGTGATGTTATATTTCAACTATTATAATGTGAAAAGCTGCCACACACATTAGCAATTCATCTATCATTAAAAATAGAGTTCTTGGAAGTCCACAATATACAGCTCATAAAAAGATTTCCTTGTCAATTCAAAAATGATTTTTAAACAGCAAGGTACTTACACAGTGATCCTAAAGCATATGCTTTAAAGAGCTGTCATATGGGATGTAACTAATAATAGCATGCCTTGAAGTTGATCATAGTATTTGAAATATAAAAGGTATCAGAGGATCTATAAGAAATTATTTGAATATTTGCCAATTTCCTTGAAAAAAAGAAAAGAAAAAAAAAAAGCTGTAAGCCTTTTCCTTATCAAAATTTTTTTTTTTTTAAATAAGGAGAAGAAAAAGACAGAAAAAAAGAATATTTGTCTTCTTTTCTTATTTTTCTTCTTGTGCATGCATGTATGTGTATGCACACAACATCATCACTAAACAAGTGTGTCTTTCCATGTCATCAATAAAAATTCATATGCATACTGGCAAAAAAAAACAACCCACCCAAACAAACATGGTTCATTTCACTGTATCAGTGACTGGTCTCAGCAAAACAATGGAACAGTGAACAATCCACTCTTTTGTTCCCCCCATAATACAGTAATTACATGTAGTACCTCCACACCAAAGAGATTAAACACAATACAACACCTCAGAAACCATGTCAAAACTAGCATTCCTAACAGTGCTGGTAAGAAGTCTTTGAGTCAGTCATTTGCAGGAACCATGGAATCTATGTCAATTAATTTGTCCATGTAGCTCAAACATTGCCAGGTTCTTAAATTTCACTTTGTTGTTTTTTTGTAGTGTTACGTGTAGCATCTGGCTATTTATTGAGAAAAAAGTGATACTACATCACTGATTGTGTCTAGGTAACTTAAACAAAGCCAGATTCACAAAGTTGTACTCTCTGCATATAATATATATCATATCATATTGTGTAAGTTTTTTTGTATGTGTACTGTTGTTGTTGTTCTAATATTCTAACATACGGCAAAAAAAAAAAATCAGCTGCCAATGTTGTGAAAATATGTGCACATGCATTTATGCACAAAAAAACACATATGTGCTTGTGTAACTGTGTGTGGGTGTGTAATTTCCAAACCCAGTAAGTATAGAAGGCAAGAGATAGGCAAGAAGATGCTACATTCCATTTAGCACTTCCCATGCTGAGCAGCCCCATACCCCCACCCGCCCACTGCTTCCTGTCAACTGTGTGAGCAAGAGTAGTGTCCGAGGACCTGCTGAGCTGTGAGTATGTCTGTGATGCAATCATTAACCCATGTCTTTCAACACCTCCAGCAGCAGTTCTCTATGTTTTTGGGTTGTTTTTTTTCCGTCCTGTCATCCAGCATGTGGGCTTCATCCAGGTTCTTGGCACTGGCTCAGTCTTGGTCCCTTAAGTCTGAAACTAGGGGGGGGGGGGGGACTGCAAGTTCAAACCCCGGAAGGGCTAAAATACACCCATTGCTTGATATCCTTCTCTAGCAATGGCAGAAATAATACAGAGGAAAGTAGAGCCATCTTAAGGTCATTTAGAAAATTCATGGCAAGATTCCTAGAGCACAACATGCTGTAAAGTTAGCTTGTACACACAAGCTCTATGGATTCTATACAATTCTAAGCTCTATGCATTCTATACAATTCTAACATGAGCTAAAGTGCCACAGTATCCATGGGGATTTTAGAGCATGCATTATAGGACCCCACACTATATTACAAGGAGATGTCCATGGGATGCCTGCAGTTCTGTAGGCCTACATACGTACTTCTCTTATCACAGGCAGGTGGACATCTCCTCACCTTCCTCAACCTTTTCCCATCCCACCAGCCTTCCCTCAACTCCCATTTGTACCCCCCCCCCCCGCGCCCCCCAAACAACCCCCCCATACCCTCTCCCCCCACCACCCCGCCCTTTCACTGCCCCCTTTAAAAACGAAAACTAGCAATCACATACAAAATGTACAAATACTTTTAAAAAATTTTTTTTTTTTAAAAGAAGCATGGTAACAATGTAGAAAACCGTTTTGCATAATCAATGATTCTCCCTGCTGGTATATACACATGCCATGACACCCACCCCCAACACACCAGTAACAGTCTTTTATATATACAACTTACAGCCTAAATACATGAACCAAAGTACAGACAAATAGATTTCAATTAACTTCTTCCACTAACAAGGAAACCCACCTGTTAAATGCACAACTAGCATTTCACATTTTTTTTATGCTGACAAATCACGATTCATACCTTACTGATAAAAAAAGTAAGAAGGTAATTATCAAGCAAAAAGGAAAAAAAAAAAATATATATATATATACATCTATCATTTGAAGCAAAGATTCAACAAGGATTATTTCACAAGGTTTCTTCTTGTCCTTTCTGTGAGAATCCCATAAGAATTGGTGATAAAAAACAACAACAAAAAAACGTTCAGGTCCTTTCCCACACTAAATGTGATTAAAAGAGAAATATTGATAACATAAAAAGTATTTCATTCCCAACACCAGATTCATTTCTCAGAAAAAAATACACAATACACTTGTTGTGAAAAGAGTCCTTGGTTTTCCTACTGTTTTTGACATAGATATATATGAACAGTGAGAAACATGTGTCAGATACAATGTGGTATGTGGCACTAGCCACACTGCTTGAAAGCTCAGTGAGAAAAATCAAAATAACTTCACCGAAAGAAAATACTCTTGCATTATTAATGCGTAATCATTTCATGCTTGTATGTACATCCATTACCAAAACTTTAACAAGATTTAACCTTTACCGGCATACATTGTATGCACATGCAATAACCAAAGATTTAACAAAAACTTGTGATCATAAACATGTACTCATCATTACCAGAATTATTTCAAGAACCTGTTGATCAAAAAGGTTTTTTTTAAAATTTTTTTTATTTTTTTAATTAAGAACTGAAATATGTCAAAATATTGATGTCCTGGCATAGAAGACTGGATTCAGCTGTGCTGAATGGTTACATGGAATTTACTGTGTATTTTATGCACTGTGCTGGGGCGCCTAAAACATATGAAAGGCCATCCATAAGATCACCCCAGAGGTACATACCATGAGAAGACACTAGTGTTAAACACTGGTAAGAGGGCATAGACATACACTTTTAAAAAATCTTTTTATATACATGTGTCCATACACACACCAACAGTCAGCAAGTGAATACACATGCAGACAGGCATATTTGCCCCCTGCACATGTTATGTACACATACTCTCTCTCCCCCACTCTCTCTCTCCCAAACAGTATTTAAAATCAGGTCTTTTTTCCATCACAACCTGCTGTCTCTTATCTGAATCAGAGACAGCAGTTTCAAAAGCATAATCAACACTTTTTTTGTGTGTGTCTGTTGTCATGTCTGACAGTAGCAAAGACATGCAGGTCAGAGTTCAACATTTGTGTTGATTCTTGTGTAGACTTGACATGTTGGCCAGAGATCACAAGGACACGCCAGTTCCCCCTCCTGTGTCCCCCCCTCCCCTTGCCCCCCATTCCAACCCCCCCCCTCCCCTCCCTGTTCCCCCCCCACCTCCCACCCTCAGTTTTCATATTCCATGGCATGTTCACAGGGAATGTCACTGTTCCCTTTTCCAGTGTCATCTTTCTTGCTTTCATCCAGTGAATTACTTTTTTGTCTTTGCTCCGAAAAGCATGTATTTCTTTCATGTGATTTTGTTACAGCTTGTTACTTCCTTCAGACTGTGATGCCTAGCAGATTGAGTGGGAGGAAAAATACATATAACAAGAGAGGCAAGGCCTTCAAGACTCACTTGTGATACACTTAAAAAAAAAATCCAAGCTTTTTATGTATTGAGTATAATTTCAAAATATATTTTTAAGATGAGAGAGATTAGTTTAAAACAAATTAACTCCCCTAGCATTAATTACAGAGTAATTTCCCTTTTTTACTATCTGCACCAAAACATTTGCAAAATAAATAAAACTTCCATGCTTAGCAAAAGAAGTTGCTGTTTGAACAAAAAATGATAATAATGACTGCTCTAGTTGTTGGGTCAGAATATCAGATCAAAGTGCCAAGTTTAGAGAATACAAAAAATATAAATATAACAGTAAATGCAGTTTGCATATAATTAGGCTTCATTCTTTATTTTTGTGTGCATTTTTCCTATTTTTATGCCAAATTTGGTGTCAACTGACAAAGTAGTTGCAGAGAAAATGTCAGTGTTAAAGTTTACCACGGACACACAGACACACACACACACACACAGACAACCAAACACCGGGTTAAAACATAGACTCACTTTGTTTACACAAATGAGTCAAAAATGAGTAGAAAAAATGTTGTTTACTAATGGCCGAAAAAAACATTAAGGATAGAATACTGTAACATTCACATCAAAACAATTTCTGCACTCATCATGCAATGAAAAATATAGTAGGATTATATATAAGTAAATAACATTAAACACTTCTATTGCTTTAATGAAAAATGTTAGTAATTCTGCATTTTCTGAAAAAGCTTTATGAATTTATGACTCGAAAGAAGTAATACACATTTCTTCAAAGAAAAAAAAAGTTAGCAAACAATTCTAAACTGACTTCTAATTCCTGTATCTATAGCGACATATTATTGTTCACTCAGACACTGTCACACTTTTCTCACTTTCCCAAAATGAGATTTAAACCAAAATATATCTGGACAACTTTGATGACATGAAACATCTGAACAAGTATGTACACATGTCAGACAAAGTATGTCTAAGCAGCATTTCATAGGATGGGACTGAAAACCTCTCTTTTGCAATTTCCCCTACACTGATGATGCCAAACTGGGCACTGTACAATTGGTCAACTGCAGGACAGAAGTAAGCAAGTTCTGAAAACTGTTCACAATAAATGATGTATCAGTGAAAAAGCATTTCTTGGAGGATTTCACAATATTCTTAACTAATCCTCCTCCTGCCAACGTTTGCTTTAATGACCAGCTTTCTAAATTTGATCACTATGACTTATTTACAGCGTTGCAGTCACTGTTTGCTCAAGGGATCAACTTCCTAAATCTGATCACTATGACTTATTTACAGCGTTGCAGTCACTACTCAGCTTTACACAACAAGACATCAGTCACTGGCTGAAACCCACAACATGATGTCACTGGCTGAAACCCACAACATGTCACTGGCTGAAAGCCCACGTCCTGTTCTGCTCTTTGTTCCACGGGTGTGACCAGCCTACACAGCCTCAATGCTCTCCTTGAGGGTGTTGAGCAGGTTGGTGGTCACGCCCAGCGTGACTTTGTGCCGCAGGTCCGTCCTGTCCTCCTGGGTCTGAGGCATGAACACGCAGTTGCGGAGGCCCTGCAAGGGGTACTGGAAGGGGACTGGGGTCTGGTTGCAGGTGTTGAGCCCTGCGGCGCAGATCTGCCCATCCCGTAAGGCCTCGTAGAGAGCCATGTAGTTGAGAGCGTGGCCGCTGTCCGAGTTGACGAGGATCACGTCTGACTTCATGTCTCGGAAGGCGGTTTCATCGAAGGCAGCCTCGTTCTGTGTGGCGGCATGAGCGCCACAGACGCAGATGATGTCGGCCCGCTCCAAGAACTGCTGGCGCGTCACCAGCTCAAAGTCCTCCTCCATGCGGGCACCTGGGGGAGCCATGCTGGCTGACTCCTCAATGCCCTGGCCAAAGTCTGTCAGGATGACGTTGCTGGCCCCCAGCTGTCGAAGACGGGCGGCCACGGCCAGGCCCAGAGAGGTGGTGCCATACACCCCAAAGGTCTTGTGCTGGATCAGGTTGTCCCACCAGGCCGAGGTGATGTCCACAGGCTTGCCCTCCGTCAGTGTGAACAGGTCGCAGTTAGTGTCGTGGGTCCTGTTGTCCATCTGCAGCCCTGATGACCAAACACACACACAACACACCACTAACGTTAAATCGCACATGTGGGAAAGAACAATAGCTACTTCTCCTACATCAGTGTTAAAAGTAAGATTGGTCTTGGCTTGGGAGTTTTATGCTAACATGTTTTCATTAGAAAACAAGAAATAACTTTCTTTTCAAACAGCAAGTGACAAGTAAAAAATATGTAGTAACTGCCAAATAAAAGAAAAACTCATACAGTGGTATGTGGTTGACAATCAAGAAAAGGTGTTTCAAATTTTGTTTGCTTTTGTCGTTTTGATCTCATCTTCAGAAGGGGGTGCCCAGGCTGCCTTGTGGCAGGAAAGCACTGACTAACAAAAGAAAGGTTTTATCTTTAAAGAGTCAGAATGCCTTGGGTACGGACTTGGCGGGCAGTCAGTTCTGGAACAACATGAGCACATGAAAAAGTGGACACTTTTAGATTGATCATAACAGCTACACATTAGTACATCATCAGCCACCAGCGGGCATGAAGCAGGCATGGACAACCCCCTTCCTAAATCTTCATCCAGGAAGCTAGCCCATGAGTATCATTATTACACACAGCACTCACAAGCATGCATGCACGCACACACACAAGTCATAGCACACAATCATTAGTACACAATCAAAAATACAGCCTACAAATTCTCAAACTCAAACTCACTCACTGACATTCATTTTAGTTCATACTGGAAAGGGATAAGCTGCTGAGAATTATGCAGCGAAGATGAGTGACTCGAAGTACAGGCTGAGGAACTTGATTCCAAAGAATGGGGATTTGGGTTTTGGTTCGAACTGTGGGGATCCTAAGCATGTAGGTGTTAGAAGAATAGCGGAGTTGGCATGAGGGTAT
Source organism: Babylonia areolata (assembly GCF_041734735.1). NCBI lineage: Eukaryota > Metazoa > Mollusca > Gastropoda > Neogastropoda > Buccinidae > Babylonia > Babylonia areolata. The sequence goes on from NC_134886.1 coordinate 42,549,414, forward strand.
GAAAGAATGATTAAGACTGGAAAGATTCTGTGGACCATTAGCCTAAATGGACTTGAAACAGAGAGAGATGACTTTGTAAATAATGCTTTCTTGAACTGGGAGCCAGTGTAAAGCATGAAGGAGAGGAACAAAACAACACAATCAGCATGGTTCTGGACTTTCTGAAGCCCTAGCAATGAGGTAGCTGGGTGAACCGACAAAAAAGGGAATTAAACAATCCAGGTGGAGTACTGGTCACAACACTCACCTTCCGCCATGTTGCGCAGGGTGAGGAGGATGAGGGCAACAGTCAGTTCAGCCTGACTCTCCAGGTCGGGGGCAGGGCAGCACAGCACCTTGATGCTCCTGCGGGCACACTCCTCAACATCAATGTGGTGCGTGTCCTCAGACAGGGTGGCCACCGCTCGCAGGTTGGATCCTGTGGGCATGAAGAGAATGGTGATGTTTGTTGAATATTGAGATTACAGCAACATGTTGACTATGCAGTTATAGCCCAGCTGACCACAGTTAATTTATCAAGGGAGCTATTTCTGGGGCTGTTCTGGTGCTATGGAATGTGTGTGCGTGTATGTGTTTTGTATGTGTGTGCGTGGTACATGTATGTGTGTATAGTAAGAGTGTATGTGTGTGTGTGTGTGTGGAATAGATATGAACAGATGTAATACGCATTTCAAATGTACATTTGAAAATGCATTTAAACAACACTCAAGGCTACAACAATGTTTTTTGTACTATTGATCTGATTGTATTGTTACTGACATGAAGATGGTGATGAAATGAAAAAAAAGATCTGCTTGTTTTAGAAGATTAGAGTCTAAGTGAAAGTGTGTGTGTGGAGGGGGGGAGAGGCATGGGGGAGGGGCGTGAGGGGTGGGGGGAAGGGGCGTGTGTAATTGTGAGTGTTCATCTGAGATTTGTGTTGTGTGTGCATGGGCATTACAGTGAGTGCTTGTGTTCATCCACACTATCATTATCAACACAATAAATTTTCCAAAAGATAAAGACTGACAGAGAAGCCAAAAATACAAAAACATCAAACTGCTCTCTGCATGCTTTCTGGGTTTACAATGTGTGCACTGCACTTCACAGGAACAGGGAGTGATTCATTGATGTGTGTGCTTCACTTGAGTATCGTGCTGTATGTATAAAGTGTGATGTGAGATTTTTGGACAGGATTTGTAACCCACTATTGTTATCAATTGTCAGTCGGTTAATCATTGCTGTATATATATAATTCTCCATTTTGAAAAAGAATGAAAGAAACACACACACACACACACACACACACAAACCAACAACCCGGCATAGCTCAGTGCTGGTTGGTGAGACACATTATTACGTTCTGTCTACACATGTTGACCTGCCACCACCACCATTGTCCTACCAACCACCACCACCACCACCACCCCTACCCTCTCTCGGCACAAACACACTAGACAACGGCCGCCCCTGTGAAAGGCACACAAACAATGTAAACAACGGTCCACACATAACTGTGCACTTGTCAGCCAACGGGAACTTGCCACTGCAGCCAAGGTCAACAACAGGAAAAGGAACTCAACCTTCTCTCTCATGCATCTCTTCTCGCTCTCACAGTTCTCTCTTTCCTGCTGAACTGGCTGGTTTGCAAAACGACAACTGTGTGGACGGGGAAAAAAAGGGGTTAACATGTTGTAATTGCTTCACGCATTGTGGTGACTGTTGAAGTTTTCCTGATCTGCAAACTCCAGCGGCTGTGTCTCAAAACTGACCCCGGCAGCCTTGCAGTTTTGATGATTTAAGAGTGATTTTTTTTTTATGGCATTATGATTTATTGTCTAAAGCATTTACAGCCATTTTAACATGGGAGGGTGGGGGGTAAAAACAGCAACTAAATAAACAAATAGAACTAAACACACAGCAATAACTGTGCGATAAAAGGGAAGGGAAAATCAAATTGGAACAACAAAAGCAACTGAGCATCACAAGAACTATCCATGGTCATAAATAAGTTTTGAGGGAGAGAGGGAGAATGGAGGGGGCGAGGAGGAGGGGGGGGAGGTGCGCAAAACGCGAAAGAAGAATGTAAACAGTTTGAGACAAAACGACAACAGTTCGCTTTGACTTTTTGGTTGCGTGATCACGTGTACATGTACTGAACGCGGAGTCTCTGACGTCATCACACAGGCCTTGGCTCCCGCGCGACTTGCAGAATCTGCTGGTAAATGAAGGCAGCAGTACAGTCAACCCCAAAATTCCAGTTCGTATTCTGGTTTGGGTTGAAAATGCGTGTGCGCGCTGGCTCTGTCCCTCTCCCATTTCTCTGTGTGTGTGTGTGTGTGTGTGTGTGTGCGTGCGCGCGCGCGTGAGTTCACGTGTATGTGTGTGTGAAAGAGAGAGAAGTACATGAATACATTAGGATCGAGGGGACGGGAGAGAGAATAAAATCAAATAAAAATATGTTTTCACGACTGAGCGTCATCTTACGCACAGTATAGGCTTTTTAGATCAGCGGATGATAAGATTTGAACTTGTCTAATTTTTACCCGGTAAACGCAAAATCATTAGCACTGAACTGCACAATCAGTCGCGTTTGACATCCGTACCACCATTCTAACGCTAGGTGTATGTGTGTGTTGTCGGAAGGGAACTTGAAATAGGCCAGTGTACGTTTATTCACACTGGCCCAATCAAAATAAAAAACTGAAAAATAAAAAGGGAAGAAAAAAAAGAAGAAGAAGAAAAAGATAAAATTCAATGGGTTTTTTTTTTTCATCTCTCAATTTTCAAGTTTCTTACATCTTCTTTAACAAGAGTATTCGGCGCCTATGAATAGACCCTACCGCCAAAAACATAATAATAATGGATACTTATATAGCACACTATCCAGAAATCTGCTTTTGGTGCTTTACAAAAAAACGCTTTTGTTAACATAAAACATTATATCTATGTTACATACACACACCAAAATGTGACACCACACACACACACACACACACACACACACACACACACACACACACACACTGCATACATACATTTTAACATACATGTGTATCTAACAGCTACCCTAACACATACGCATACATAGGCAGCCACAAACTTACATAAACGCACGCACACACAATACACATTCATATACATGCATGTAGTTATGTACACATACATATGTATACACACCTAGTCAAGCACACCTAACGAAAAGGAAGTGGACCTGCCACAATTGAACTTACTGCTGAGGGAAAAGATGAGTTTTGAGACGAGATTTAAAAGATGCGAGGGAATCAGAATGACGGAGGTTATCAGAGAGCTTGTTCCACGTCTTTGGCGATTGAAAAGAAAACGATCTGTGTCCATAGGTCTTACTTCTGACGTGAGGTATCCTGAGAAGTCGAGTATCAGAGGAAGAACGGAGCTGGCGAGACGGGGTATAGATATGGATGAGTTCAGAAAGATACTTGGGGCCAGATCCGTTGACTGCAGAAAAGGTCAGAGTGGATAGCTTATAGTCTATTCGATCAGAAACAGGCAACCAGTGGAGAGACTGAAGGAGAGGAGAAACATGGTCAAATTTAGAAGCTCTGCAAATGAGTCTGGCAGCGTTATTCTGAATTCGTTGGAGTCTAACAGATATTTGGGAAGGCCGGCCAAAAGAGAGTTGCAGTAATCCAATCTTGAGAGAACCAGAGAGCATACAAGTGTCTTGGTTGCATCGGTTGAGAGATAGTGGCGGATAGAGCTGATTCTACGCAGTTCCAAATAGGCAACTTTACAGATATTTGAAATGTGCTGTTGGAAGGAAAGAGACTGGTCCAGGATTACACCAAGACTGCGAACAGAGGGAGAAAGTGAAACAGGTGATCTGAGATCAAACTGCACTTCCATGACCCCGGAGAATCAGCACTGAGGAATACAAAAATAAGAAGTCAAGAGAAACAGCAGCTGTCTTAAATGTCAGTCCCATGAGAGTCATATGCCGGTGTTTACCTTTCACATTGATTCATTATTATTATTTCTGCTCTGTCCCCTTCACGTTCTACAACTGGGTCGGCATGGCTCTGATGATATTTTTAAGGTGGTCGATCTATATGGGCTTGCTTGTCTGGTGTGTGTCAGAGGAGTTGTGTATACTTGTATCGTCATCAAAACAGCCTGCTCCACGTTTACCGAGAAGGATAAGACTCAGATCGGCCGGCTGGAGCATCTCAGGTCTGGATTTTCCCACGTACTGTACTTCGGAACCCACGTCTGAATGGTCCAGTAGCTGATTACTGCAGCTCTCATTCCATCTGTTTATCATTACTGGGGTGTTATTATTATTCAAACTTAAAAAAAATAAAAAAATTATCACTTCACCCCCTTTATACCATCGTTGGGATACCCAAGCTCCATTTTCGGGGAGAAATGGTGCGGCACGCTGGGTAATGCTATTTCTGTTTCCACCTTCCGCCGAACACTGGGTTGATGCTCGTACGTGTATAAATATATATATATATATATCTATATCTATATATCTATATATATATATATCTAATGATTACACTTACTTGTGTTTCAGTACGGCATTTGCCGAAGTTCTCCTGCATCGTCACCGGCAGACGTTTTGGCACTGTGGTAAATTCGCAGTACACATGCTGACCTTGGACATGTTTTGTACTGTATTGTATTGTATTGTACTGTACTGTGCTGTATTGCATTGCATTGTTTTGCTTTTTTTCCACAACAAATTTCTCTGTAAAAATCGAGCTGCTCTCCCCGAAGAGAGCACGTCCCAACGCACCCCCCTCGACCCCCCCCCCCCCCCCCCCCAACACACACACACTGTTTTTTCCCACCCTGTCTGCATGTGTATTTGTCAGTTTTATACGCACGAGTGTTCACTTCATATCAGAAAGGAGAAGTGTCTGTATGGCCTGATAATTTTATCTTATCTTGTTTTATTTTTCTCTAACTGAAGCCCTCAATACAAGCCGCTAAGATCTTGTCGCACGTGTCTAAGTATGGAAGCAAAACAATAGCAACCCGTTCGATCGTGATCATGTGCAAAGTTTTTCACTCTGGGTTAGCATAAAAAGAATCGACCTCAAGGATATGTGTACGTGCCTCAGTGTGCGTTTCTCTCTTTCTCATATTGTCGTCCACAGTGAAATACCATTCTGGGCTGAACCGGTTTTTGCCTTTCCACACACAAGACAAATTACGGCACTTTTTTTTCGGACTTTTATCCTTATGGCGTAAAAAAATGAAATTAATTAAATGTCTTGATTTCTTTGACAAAGCTTCCGGATTATTTTCCTCCAGCCATCATGTTTTTTTCATGAGAGAGAGAGAGAGAGAGAATCCAATCTGAATTCCCTTTAAAAAAAAAGAAAAAAAAGAGAAACACGTTAAAAAATAATATATAAAGATATAAGAAAATAAAAAGACTGTTCAATAAGGTGGGGACAAAGTCCACAGCCAACCACCTCCCCCGCCCCCAATCCCCAACCACCACACCACACCACACCCCACCCTCACGACTCTCTCTTTCTGCCTTTCAGTCCATAATCCCTGCACGTCGGTCAGCTTGGAGGTCTGACCTGCACTGAGCTGAGAAACAATGTTTACTGGACCACACGTGACGACAAAGTCTGCTGGCTATATGTTTCGATCTCCGCAGAAAAGCGTTATCAGTGTGCTTTAACGCGGTCATTGACAGGTCAAGGGGGTTAACTGACTTTTTTGGACTGTGACCTACCGAGTTTGTATGTGTGTGTGTGTGTGTGTGTGTGTGTGTGTGTGTGTGTGCGCGCGCGCGCACCTCGCGCGCTCAAACGTTACATCAAAATGGTTTCAAAACAGACACATCTGCACAAACTCACATATTCTGTTTGTTTGCCTTGCTTTCATTTGTGTTTTGTTTTTGTTCATTAATACAGCAATAGCATTAAATCGGACTGTCTCATCTGAGCGTCAGACCCAGACGCCCACCCACTCCTTTACGGCAATGTTCAAAGGTTGGCCAAACCCTAGCTATGTTTTCTTCTTCTTCTTTTGTTTCTTTTTCCTTTATTTCCTCGATCTCATTTCTCAAGAGTGGCGATCAGATGTCACCCAGACGGCTGGCTATCTGGGCAACCTACAAGACTTGTTGACCCAGATGACAGATAAACGAACGGGTGGACTGCTTACACACACACACACACTCATGTTATCAGTTCAGCCTTGACATGATATACATTTGAGTGTGCGTACACTGACTGACATAGTTGGATATAAAAGTATGACGGTGGGAGGTAGGAAGGAGAAAGAGTATTGCAAATACCCATATATGTAAACCATTGCACTCTTATGGTACAGAAATTATGACGGTGCTGGGGTCGGACTGTCAGAGATGACCCCCAGACTTCAGATTCTGATCATGGGTGACCTCCTTTAAGCCAATACACGTGCAGTGTGGCCCCTGGTCTGGACATGTAGCCAGCGTGATCAAGTCCAAAGGACGAGGTCAAGCGGTCGCCAGGCTTTGTAAATCAACAGACTTCTGTCCAGTAGCAATGATCTGGGCCGGGACTTTGATCTCAGAAGTGGGGAGAAAGGAGATCGATGGATTAGAGAGACTGACACGCCTACGCTTGGAGGGAGGACATAAGGCAAGGCAAGACAAGGCAATAAGTTTATTTCATGTACCCCCTGGGGGTATAGAAACATAATATATCGACGTGTTTAACACACACCATATGAACAAAAAACCAACCCCCCCCCCCCCCCACCCCCAAAAAACAACAACCCAGAAGCGGTCTTCCAGATTCATGCAGTGATCCACCAGCAGTCAAGGGGCACAACAACAACGCGCAGAGCTGATGGAACTCACAGCCCAACACATCCAACAACAACAACGCGCAGAGCTGATGGAACTCACAGCCCAACACATCCAACAACAACGCGCAGAGCTGATGGAACTCACAGCCCAACACATCCAACAACAACAACGCGCAGAGCTGATGGAACTCACAGCCCAACACATCCAACAACAACGCCCAGAGCTGATGGAACTCACAGCCCAACACATCCAACAACAACAACGCGCAGAGCTGATGGAACTCACAGCCCAACACATCCAACAACAACAACGCGCAGAGCTGATGGAACTCACAGCCCAACACATCCAACAACAACAAAGGTCAAGAGAACGAGGCTCTGAAGGGTTTATCTTTTTGTCTTGTTTTCAAAATCTTTATAACTCTTTCTATTATTTATCACAAGCCTTTACCAGCTTTCGTGCCGAGTCCAATCAAAGCATTCTGTCTTAGTTGGTCTCCACACGTTATCAACACTGAGGTGTGGGAGGAAGACGGGATAGTCGTGTCATCGATATCAAGAGAAAAACAAAGCGATGGTAGGTGGTTGTACATATACAACGTGGAACTGGTGTGACCGAACTATAAAGTGCGAAGGGTAACGGCCTCTCTGACAGGGTTCAAGTGCAGCTGAAAGTCGTGTGTCTGGTGATACCACAAATCAGTCAGTACTGAACAGTAGCGTGCAATCATTCACTGTCATGGACAGAGATGAAAGAGACTCCGCGGCGAATTAGCAGGAAATGGAAGGTGGGATGGGAGAGGGGAGGTGGTGGAGCGGAGGGGGAGCTATTAGGGAGGAGGGGGATTCTGGACGAACCTCATCAGAATAAACATACATCTGATGACATATCACACACACACACACAGAGCGAAAGAGAGAGAGAGAGGGGGTGGGGGGGGGGGGTCGTGGTGGTGCAGGAACCATTAATCAATCGTTCTTATTCTTAGTCAGTATGGTGATATTTGCTTTCTGCTGTTTTGTTTTTAAACGTTTGTTCTTTTACGTAAGCTCCACTCCATTTTCTCTGAGTCAGACCCTAAAATGCCTGAAAGTAAGCCAAACCTTGTCTTCAGTCCTGCGCAAAATCCCAACTAATGTTGTAGTTCAAACAAAACAAAACGCCGCCTCAGTCTGTCTATCTCAGTAGGTCAAGGATTCCACCGGTTACGTATATACAGCATGAGACACAACAACCTGGTGACGGCGGAACTCCAGTCATGTCTGCTGTGGCCACGATAACGGTATCAGTGTCATGCACACTGACCCCTGGTGGTCGGCCCGGTAATGTAAAGATACGTCTAAAATATGATCTCTTATCTTCCTCTTCCTAGACTGTTGTGCAGGCTTATGTCATCTTGCCTCAGTTGTGTGTGTGTATGTGTGTGTGTGTGTGTGTGTGAGAGAGAGAAAGAGAGGTGACAGGTCCCGTTAAATGTTAACTGACAAGAAAAGAGTATATATTGATCGATCATGTAAAATTCACCAAACAACCTTCAATCTCTCTCTCTCTCTCTCTCTCTCTCACACACACACACACACACACTTTCTTTTTTATTTTCTTTTTTTGCAGGGCTAAAAAAAGGTAAGAGAATGACGACGCAATCGGGAGCGAATGGGGAAAGGGGACAGAAGGGTAGAAGAGAAAGAAGGGGTGGGGTGTGGAGAAGCCACTCGAGAGACACTGCTCCCTGTTTTGAAGGCCACGGATCGATTTGGTGCTGACGGATTTGGTACTGGCGTCATCATGCATTCGTGTGAGTCAGAAAAGAAATTGAAAGCTTGTGCTTGGCAAGTTCAAACGAAAGGCTTAGAAATAATACTGTTTATCCCAAATGGATCCCCCCCCCCCCTCCTTTTTTTTTTTAAACTGAGAATGAGGCAAGCACACTGTCAGATAACAGTTTCAATACACTATTTATAACACTGACTCAAAATGTCCTATTGATAACACTGACGATTATGCAATTTTGTATTGAGAAGGCCACCTGTGGGGTTGAGTTTTAACGACCTACTGGCTTGCAAATGTCCAGTTGTTCGGGGTTTCACGTGAAGGTCTAGCTGTTGTTTTAGAGGGCGAGTTCTGGTACCGATGCTTGGCCTACTAGTATGTCACAATCTCTTCATTTATATATCATTATCATTTTGAATGAAGAAAACATTCACCCTTGTTCCAGGTTCAGATCTGACACGAGTTCAGGAGTCATGACAAATATCCTTGACCTTTTCCGAGAGTGGGAACCACTGATATATTTCTGTTATCAGAAAACAGGAACAATGGTGATGACGGAAGCAGGAGGGGTGTGGGGGTGGGGGAGGGTCGAAGGGAAATGCATTAAAACAGATATGGAATGAACGACATGTGACGTTTCTGTGAGAAAGGGGCACTGTTTGGTCATTATTTCATTTTGTTTATTTAATTTCTTTTCTGAATTTATTTTCTTTCTTTCTTTCTTTTTTTTTTTTTTTAACCAAAAATAAGGCAAATGACGATCCACTATATTCTTCACTCATGTCTCACTGTGTGTGTGTGTGTGTGTGTGTGTGTGCAGATAGATCTATAAACGGGGAGAGAGAGAGAGAGAGAGAGAGAGAGAGAGAGACTGATATATATATATATATATATATATATAGAGAGAGAGAGAGAGAGAGAGCGAGAATAGTGCGTGTTTCGAATAACACGGTAATGGCGTGGTGATACAGATTACTGACAACGAAAAGTGTTCGAAACGAAAATATGTCAAACACTTTTTTTTTCTTTAATTTTTAACAACTAGCAGTGGAAGTTGGCACATTTCAATGCCATGACGTCCTCCCTCGTCCCCCTCATTATATCTCCCCACCTCCCCGCCCACTTATTTTTTCTCTCTCTCTGTCTCGGTTCAAAGTCCAATACAAGCCCCAACACACAAGGTCGTGATCGTGAAAACCAGGCAAGGCGGCACTCTTCTCCTTGCACAACTTTACCCTAACACAACGCGTGTACTCTTCTCCAACAAGCTTTCTTTGATTATTATGCGATGGCTCAAGTTGCGCGCGCGTGTGTGTGTGTGTGTGTTAGTGCGCGCGTCCATTTGGTCGTAGCTTCAGCACATATGTAACACATTATCGAAGAGAAATAAAAATTGTCGGCATTCCGAATTTCCTTATAAATTTCTGATTCTATATTCTCGTCTAGTGTTCGTACAGTTAACTTCCGATCTATGCAGTACACGATGATTATATAGTATATGCATAATATATGTTGTTGTTGTGTTCTATAATGTTACAGTTTTGTCTCCTGAAACTGACACCACAAGTGATGTTGGGCAAATTAATGAAATAAATACATGATAATTGTACTCTCCATCCTCCCCCACTCATAGATAGATGGCCGGGCAGATACACACACACACACACACACACGAACACACGCACAAACACCCACACCCATACAGAGATTGAAAGTGAATCTTTTCCTCCAGCCATCTGACCGTCGTCCTCTTTCTGGATGAGCTTAGTAAATCAATGCAGGTAATACTGCGCGCGCGCGTATTTGTGTGTGAGAGAGAGAGAGAGAGAGAGAGAGCACTTAAAATCTAAGCGGCGATGTTCGACAAAATCAAGGGATTGATCAGAAGCCAGAACAGGATCGGCTGAAGCGATCCATGCAGGATGCACTTGCAATGCTTCTTCAGATTCACATAATTATGGATGTGTGCGTGTGTGTGCGCACGCGTGTGTATGTGCACACATATACATGCATGTGTGTGTGTACGTGCACGCGTATGCGTGCATGCATGCGTGCGTGCGTGTGTTTGTCTTCGTCGGTGTTCGCATTTGGTTGTTTTGGCTCAGCATAATACTCGCGTGCAGTCAGTGCTTGCACGAGCCTGTGCACGCGCACCGCTTTGTGTTGGCGGTTTGCGAGACGGAGGTGAGTTCAAAGTCCAACTGGCGCAAACTGCACCGCTGGGTGAACACAGCAATTTCAGATCCACTGACGAAAGTGCTCATTGCCTTTCACAACAGTCAGACCTTCTGACGTATGCGGGTTGCTGATCAGTGCTTTTTTCCGTTTTCATTCTTCCCTTTTTTTTCTTTTTCCCATCGCCTTTGCGGTTTCATATCTCTCTCTGAGACACACACACACACACACGAGTATTATGTCCATGCAGACAGTAACAGATTGTTTCAGTTCAATCTGGAATTGATTACGGGTTTACACACCACCCAAATAAACAAAAACACAAAGAAAAGACAAATCCCCTCTTTCAGTAATAGTCGACTGTCAGTCAACCTATCAGTCGTACAATTATGGTCACCTTAAAAAAAAAGAAGAAAAAAGTAATAGTCAATTGTCAGTCAACTGATATTATTGGTCGTATAATGACAGTCACAAGGAAACAACGGGAAAAAAATATACACACTAAAAATCAAAACGTGCTACTTGTGGTTGAGTCGTAGTTGTCTGCGACTCGTCAGTAAGCAAGTCGCATTACGTCTAGAACAATCAAAACAACAAAAAGAAATGTGTTCACTACATCAGTGCGTGGCTGTCAAAACGCCACCACTAACTGAGGAGAAAAGTGTAAGAACAGGACAGTTCCTTGACAACAAAACTAATGTATGTTTTCTGGCTCAGCTGACAGAAAAACAGAGCTATCCACAAGCAGAGCAGCTGAGTGTTATCGATCGGCTTGACACTGAATCTGGGCAGCTTTTCCCCCGCACGTCCTATTTTTGTCAGATAGAATCATTAATTCTCTTCTTCCTCGAAACGATTAGACCTTCGTGACCTTCTGATTGACTCCATGATCAACGGCCAGAACAAATGAGAGAGAAAAGGAGGTAGGGGGCGCGAGTAGGGAGGGAGATGGAGATCTGTACTCAGAGAGCGAACGAGAGATGTGAGCGCCCCAGTGACCTCTATCCATTAACTGGCGCACACACACACACACACACAAACACAGTGTCCATAAAAGGGAAACACTGCAAACCGTCACGTACGCCCCCCTTGACTTCACAATAATAACTGGCTGTGTCTGGAGAAATGGTTTGAGAAAAACAACCCTCCACCACCCCCTTCTGCCGCCTGTCGTCACGCCCCCTCCCCCGTCTCCACACCCCCTCCTCCCTCCCCCATGTCTATGACACAATCAATCATCACCTGTTTTGCTATTCACACGCACGTACGCGCCAACTGAAATACACGCATGCCCACACATTCACACAAACGCCCATGTAATCACGCGTGATCGGCACATGCATGCACACACACACACACACACACAAGCACGCATACGCACATAACTACACACCACTGTGTGTGTGTGTGTGTGTGTGTGTGAGTGTGTCCAATTATATGGACATGTACAAGATATTCAAGCTCTGAAGACCCAAACCCTGCTGTGATGTTCAATCTCTCCATCCAGATTTTATTGCAATAAATAAGCGCTGATGAACTTATCACACGCTTTTTCGCTTTGTAGATACTGCTGTGTGTGTGTGTGTGTGTGTGTGTGTGTGTGTGCGTGCGTGAGCGCGCGCGTGTGTGTGTGTGTCTTTGGGCCAACTCAAGTTTCCTACATGATAATCCCCCCAACCCCCACCCCTGCACAACCTCTCCTCTGCACCCCTCTCTATCTCCAGGACACAGGGACACACCAAGTCAAGTAACAAACACACCAATTTTCTCTTCCATCATCGATTTTATCCAACTGATCGGAACCAGGGGGGAAAAACAAGCTAACAGTGATGACGTCAATGCACTAGCAACAGGGTTCACACCACACACACACAAGACGGGGGAAGGGGGACGGGGGGGGGGGGGGGGGTGAGGATGGAGAGAGAGGGGGGAAGGGGGCGGGGGGATGTGGAGCTGAGGCAAGCTGCCAGCAACAGAACGTTTCACACCAAGACCCCAAGACAGCAACCATACGCGCAGCAAACACCTGTTTCCAACTACGGACACAGACAGCTAGGTTTATTGATAATTTTTATATGCAACATAACCACCAACTTGTCATTCCATAACATAGGAACACGGGTCTTTTGCTGTGTGCATAAATTGCATGCTGGCGCATCGGGCGATGCAAGAAAACCACCGAGCAAAAAAATGTCACAGTGATGGTGTAAAAGGGCCCACCCTGTTACCTTATAGTTTCGTTTCAGTTTCAGTTTGAAAACGTTGTCAGAGCGTGCGGACAGATCCAAATATACACCACACCACATCTGTTGGGGAGTGGGTTGAGGGTGGTGGTGTAAGAAGCAGATGGCTGCATGACCTTCGCATGAACAACCCAAAGCAGCTGACCAGGCCTTGTTATTTTGTCACGGTGTTGAAGCTTTCGTTTTGAAGCTTGGCTGTTGCTCAGTGTTTTCTGGTTTCTTCCGTTTCGCGTGTTTTCTATATTAGTTTCCCAGCTGTAGTTTGACCGAGTTCTTGTATGTAAGCCAGTAGATTCTTATCTCGAGGCTGGTGTGTGCTGAGTCTCACTGCTGGTGGATTGGCAAGATGTCAGATGGGCGTGTTTACCTCCGAATATATAATAGTTTAGTTCTTAGTCCCATATTTTGACACTGACTGATTTCGGATCACGCAATAAAGCAACATGCAAACAACATCTCAGTGGCTTTAAGAGCTATCTATCTAATCCTTTCGGTCGGCTCTGACCTCATGACTTACAATAAACATCATACAACATCCCTACCTTATTCCTTGTGTGTGTGTGTGTGTGTGTGTGTGTGTGTGTGTGTGTGTGTCTGTGGTATGATGAAACATCCATCTCAGAACAGTTTAACCATTTCAAACTGACAGAACACGACATAGTGCTGACTTCATGGAATACACCAACAATTCCCATCAAACTCCTACTACATACTAAAACTTTTTAAAGGTAAATGGTGAAAGTAAATATCAAAACAACAACACAGGCAAAAACAACAATATTTGCCATGTTTTTAGAAAAGAGGCGTCAATATAAGACTTGACTGTTCATAACTTATGATGATACTGATGGCAATACTGAGCTGTGCACACACACACACACACACACATACACACACACAAAGTCCCAATTCACAGCGTGATTCAGCAAAAGGTCGAACCATCAACCCAATCATAACTCAACAACCCAAAGCTCCTGGTTCAAGAGGTGCAGCTGACCCTCACAGTCACAGACTAACCGGACCCTGAAGATCGTGTGAATAGGAAACAAGCATGACCTATTCCCGGTTTTTTTGCCGGATCTGACTCAAACACCTGAGCCATGTGGGAGATGTAAGAGACCTTTTGTCATGACCGGAAACCTAACCCTGTGCTGTGTTCCTCCTCCGCTCCTTGTGGTGAGAAACAGACAGGCAGACATTGCGATAGAAAGAGAGGGAGCGTGAGAGGAGGAGGGGGGGGGGGGGCTAAGAGAAAAGAGAGGGGAAAGAGAGAGAGAGAGAGAGAGAGAGAGAGAGAGAGAGAATAGGGGAGGTGGACGGAGGAGAGCCTTTTACGAAATCTGAAACCGGACACAGTCAATGAGAGAGAGAGAGAGAGAGAGAGAGAGAGAGAGGGGGGGGGGGGGGGTGGAGAGAGAAAGGTAGAGGGCGGAGGGTCTGAGAGAAATCTAAAACCGGACTTCAGCAACCTGACAAAAAAAAAAAAAAAAGGAAAAAGGGTGTGGGGGGGAGAAAAACGCCCAGAGGTGGTTTCAGTCCCCCCCCCCCCCCCACCACTTGTAAAATGAGAGAGAGAGAGAGAGAGTCTAACACACAGAGATATATACAGACACAATTAATTAAATGAATAAAGAAAGAAAGAATAAGTAGAAAGAAAAATAAACAGGCATACCAAAAAAAAAAAAACAAAAAAAAAATTGACAAACACTGAACACAGACAAAAATCTGAGGACAGACTCCGTCGACAGATCTGACAGACAGACAGACAGACAGGGAGGAAGAAAGAGATAGAGACACAGACACACACTGCTTGGTACCATTTCCTCAATACCACTTTTTGCCTTAAAGGTATGCCGCCATTTCACGACCGAGCAGATCCATGTGTGGGAGATAGGAGACTGACGTGTCCCCAACCACCGCCCACCTAACACCCTTAACACCCCCTCCCAACACTCCCCCCCCCCCCCCCGCCCCCCCACCACCACCGCTTATCCACTGCCCTCCCGCCATCTTCCTCCCTCAGATCTGGCGTCTTCCCTCGCTCTTCCCTGGGTCTGTACTGGTCCTTCCCCGTGATGACGTCAACAAGGATGGCAGGCGGAAGGCCTTGTAGCGACACGGTATTGATTATAGATCTGTATCGACGCGTGGAGGATGGTTTGCCGGGATTCTGGGCTGTTGATTCTCTCTCTCTCTCTCTCTCTCTCTTTCACAAGTTTAGTTGCCGACACGCAAAGGTTTTGTGATGAATAATTCAAATGTCCTAATTTGAACTCTCTCTCTCTCACTCTCAGCTCTGCTTCTCATCACCCTTTCACTTGCCGTAAGGTGTTGATGACTACTAACTATCCTCAGCTCAGGTAAACCCCCCCGCACCCCACCCACCACACCCCCAAAAGTGCTGAGTCTGTATGGGTATGTACACAATATAAGGACGATGGGGGTGAAAGCCGACGTGTGTTCGCCAGATGAGAGCTGAGATACTGCACAAGGAGAAATAGGTGGCACCTTGTGCTCACTGCATGTTCGTCGTGTTGTGTAGCGTCGTGGCCAAAATAAACAAGTAACATTTGGGACGGACACACACACACACACACACACACACACACACACACATATTATATATATATATATATATATATATACACACACACATTACCAATGAAGACATGCACACACACACCCGTGTGGCGTGTTAACGTGGGGCGGGGGAGGGGGTTAGTGTGTTGATTTGGGAGAGAATGTGTGTGTAAGCGAGTGTGAGAGAGTGTGGGGTGTGTGTGTGTGGGAGTGTGGGAGTGTGTGTGTGTGGGAGTGTGTGTGTGTGTGTGTGTGTGAGAGAGACAGAGAGAGACACAGAGAGACAGAGAGAGAGAGAGACAGAGTGCATTTTTCCGCCTCGTCACCCCCCAGGATTGTGTCTGGAGCACAGCCACCCGACTCCCGTCATTGGTTATAAATAAAGATGAGGGTATGAACACAAAAATGGTGCCAGGAGTTCCGCCCCACCTCCAGCCCCCAGCATGCATGCATTACGTTGTTCCAGTGAAGCGGTCACAAAACCGGTCTGACAAGAGTTGATACAGCAATAGCACTGATCACGTTCCTACTTAACATATGTATACATGTGTGTACGGCTCTGCCTTAAAAGTTCGCAAAATAATTTATGACCTTCTTATTTATGACACCAAGTAATGCTGCGCTGGTAAGTTAGCCAAAAATAAGCCAGCTCTTCGTTCAGTCTGCGAAGCTGAAATGTGGGCGAGTTCATGAATATTCAACACTGATATGTTACCCAGAGGGCTGGTGGTACTGTCTTGCTGTGTCGTGCTTTGTGTCCTTGAAAGAACGAGAAAGAAATAGGCGAGTTTGGAAAGTTGAAGCTGACATAAGGGCAAGCTGTAGTCCACGAAGTGAAAAACAGATTGGTCTTGAGCCCTATTTTTACAGCCCCCCCCCCCCCCCCCCCCATTCCCCATGCCACTTTGTTAGGATGACTCATTTCTGGGTCAGTCTGAGTGATTTGATTATCTTTTAACACGCCAATGAAATGTCTAAATTAGCATATTTATTCGCAAGAAAGTGACAGAAATGAGAAGGGTTTTAACTTTCATCAATTCAAAGACGCTGTGGTAAGAAACGCTTGGGTGAGCTGGACAATACAAGGTCTTCAAAGAAGAAACCCCCTCAGTCAAGTGTTTCGGCCCTGAACTCCCTACACTCGTCGCTGTATCGACAGCGGATCTCTCGACAACCACGGTTCTTCGTTCCCCTCACGCACGTGAAGAACTGTTCACCAAATGCCGCGAAAAGAATGTAAGCTGTTAGATCATACTGCTAAAAACACAACCGACCACCAAGGCAATAACGTGGCTGTGCGAAATGATGGAGTGAGGTGGGACGTCACCCTTCTTCCTAAAAACAAAACAACCGAAGACGACCAAGGGACATCCCTCACACCACACCACACAAATCTCTCTCTCTCTCTCTCTCTCTCACGAAGACGAAGACCTACCAAAGAGGACCCAGGGATATCCCTCTACAACATAACTCACAAATCCCCTCACACACACACACGCACACACACACACACACAAACTGGCCAACCAAAGACCACCCACAAACATCCCACCACACACATCCCACCACACCGCACTACACGACACCACACAAATCTTCTCACACAAAAAATAAAAACAAAAAAATAATTAAAAAAACAGACCAACCAAAGACGAGCCACAGACATCCCACCCCATGGCTCACCCCACCACACACACCACCACCACACTATACCACATCGCACACATCCTCTCACAACAAAATAAATAAATAAACAAACAAAAAAACATAACAACTAACTAACTAAATGAATGAATAAATAAAGACCAACTAAAGACGACCCACAGATATCCCACCCCACCACACACACACGCCCCCAACCTCATCCCAACACACACACAATCCTCTCTCTCTCTCTACCCCTCCCCTCTCTCTCTCTGTCACTCATCACTCACCAGCAGCGTCGAGGACCTGCAGGTCGATGAGGTCGGAGGGCAGGCAGAGGATGCCGTGCACGCCCTGCACGTTCTGCAGCAGCTCCCCGCGAGGGACGGCCTCCTCGCTGTCCCACTGGCTGATGTTGCAGGTGGGCAGCAGCACGTCCAGCCCGCGCTGAGGCACGCGCCGCGTGATGTACACCAGGGGCCGCATGGTGGCGTACAGCGAGCGGCTGCGGGGTCTCCCGATGAAGTTGTCCAGGTTGTGGAGGATGTCGTCGTCGTCTACTACTGACGTCGAGGAGTTGGTGGTGGCGGCGGTGGCAGCGGAGGAGGTGGTGGTGGTGGTGGTGGTGGAGTTGTTGAGGGTGGGGGAAGTGGTGGCGGGGGTGGTGGTGGTGGTGGTGACCTGGTTGGTGTCGTCGTCGTGGAGGATGGTGGTGGTGGCCTGCTGGCTGTAGATGGCGCTGGTGGCGTCCATGGTGGTCGTCATCTTTCTTTCTTTATCTGTTTTATCAATTTTCAGTTGGGAGGCAGGACTTTTCGTTCTCGCTGGGTTAGCAAGTGGAATGTATCTGGTCCCTTCTTGACGAGGACTGGATTTTTTTGGTTTTTTTTTGTTTTTTGGTCGGTCAAAGATGAAGATCTTTCGACCTGATTTCAAATGAGCTGCTTCGAAAGACTTCCAAAGAGATCAACTTTGTGTGTGAGGCGAGAAAGACAGATACAGCAAGACTTTGAGAGAGGAGCTAAAATTCCCAAATCTTAATTCTTGACGACGATGGGAAACCTGGAGGAACTAAAACAACAACGACGACAATAGCTGTGTCAAGCCAGACACCGAACGTTCAAGGAACCCGTAGCGTCGAAGTGTGGACCTGCGCGGTCGTCGGCAACTCGTCTTTAGTTCCGGATCCAGCTTCTTCAAACTGAAGGAGACTTCGCTGACGTAACTCTGTGATGACGACGGCGTTGCCTGCCGCTCCAGGGTGCGGTGTGACGTCAGAGAGGGGCAGTGTTCCGGGCGTGGTGCCGTGGTGGTGCGGAGACACGGGCGGTGCTTTCAATCAACGTCAGGTGGTCTGAGAAACAGAATGATGGTCATCGGTAATTAAGTAAAATAACTTAAATATATAAGTTTGTATTGTCCTGTGATACAACACACACACACACACACACACGCACGCACGCACGCACGCACGCACACACACACACCTTTCCTCCTTCACCACAACAAGAGAAATTCATGATTTCATAACTAAAGCAAACTGCTTGCAGAGCATACAACACAGTTAATTCACTGACGCCCCCAGTCGAGATGTTTCTAACTTACCTTGCAGCGACTCGCTGAATAGAAGTGAACGCAAGTGGTCTAGAACACTTCCTATATACTATATATACTTTCGCACACCGGAGACCTTTGAACTGTTCCGGGGTAAATTCCAGGTAGTAGTATCAGGTGATGCACACACACACACACACACACACACACACACACGCAACACACACAACGCACACACACACACACACAGAGTGTGAACCACCGTGACACGCATGTAGAGGACGCCACGAAACTCGGTGAAGGTGATGACGGCATCGCGGCATTTCATCCACCCTTCACACAAAGCATCCCCCAACTTGTCAGCTCTGTTTTCCCACAGGTCTGACGTACATTGCAGGCAGCTGTCCTTTGGTTTTTTGGCAGTCTCACTCTACACGGCTCCTCTCTGCTATACTCTCTTTGTTTTCTTAACCGGCTGTTTTCGGCAGGATGAGAATGCTGACAGCAGTACCGTTCGGAACAAAAGCAATATAATGGTTACGGTATAATATTATACACGAGTCTTTGCTAGGAATCCTGACTGTTGCACTGTTTTTTCAGACCCCACCCCAGACCTCCAAACCCGACGTATCCCCCTCCCCTTCTCCCATCCTCTATAATCAATACATAAAGAAATGAAAACTGATAAATAAAAACCTCCCTCTGTCCAACAACTATAATTATTCAAGAGTCTCTGAGACTCCGTTTTTAGAAAATGGATAGGACAAACACTTCTAAAGTGTTTCTGGGACTTGAACATGTCTAAAAATACGGATGAAAAAATAATCTCTCCGTCTGAAATAATGTATACAATTATGTTGGCATCATGAGGAAATAACTTGCTGAACGGCTGACCAAGAATGGAATGCACCACAGAAGAAATGTCGAGAAATTATAATTCATAGACCACACTGAAACCAAATATCACATCTTGTCGGGGGATGTACAACAGCTTTGGAGTGGAAAAAACAACAAAAAGACCACAAAAAACAACAAAAAGACCACAAAAAACCCAAACAAACGGTTCACTACCTGTTACCTTTACAACTAAGCCCTGGAAAATCAGGCTCCATGAGCGAACTGTCGACCCCAAACTCTCTCATTCCTCTCAAACACAGACCCTATCGGGCGCAATAGCTGAGTGGCTAAAGCGTTGGACTTTCAGTCCTAGGGTCCCGGGTTCGAATCTCGGTAACGGTGCCTGGTGGGTAAAGGGTGGAGAATTTTCCGATCTCCCAGGTCAACATATGTGCAGACCTGCTTGTGCCTGAACCCCCTTCGTGTGTAAACGCAAGCAGGAGATCAAATACGCACGTTAAAGATCCCGGCTGTGATCCATGTCAGCATTCGGTGGGTTATGGAAACAAGAACATACCCAGCATGCACACCCCCGAAAACGGAGTATGACTGCCTACATGGCGGGGTAAAAACTCGTGTACATGTATACGAGTGAACAGGGGGGTTGCAGCCCATGAACGAAGAAGAAACAGAAGAAGACCCTATGAAAAGAAGCAAAACAGCAGGTAGTTGTTACTAGCTAAAACATGCCTGTGTCTTAGACATACTTGCAAGAAAATGTTCATTATTATTTTGTGAGAACGTAATCAAATCTCAAGTCAACGCCACAAATTGAAAATGGTACCCGACTGCAGAACGAAGTCTGACACTCCCTTGACAGCTTTTGTAAGGATAAAATTAAGTCGACATGCCAGTAATAGGAACAGTACATTGCGTGTCATAAACCGTATCAGCACAGTTGCATGTCCACCGCTTTCTTTAGTCGGTCTTTAAAACAAGGTCAGAAAGGAGACGGTAGGATCAGCCAGCTATCAACCCGTTTATTTTGTCGAGCATGTCACGAAATATCTCTTGCTATCGGTCCATAAGTGTATTCAGCAGGTACGTTTTTAGAACTCCTGGTCACAACTGCTGATCCGTGACCGTTGACGTCAACAATCGGTTGATCTCAGTCGTGCGAGCGCCCGGCCATAAGCTTTCACGCATGGGTGGACAGGTGTTTTTTTTTATTTTTTTTTTATTTTAATACATGTTCCGTAACGCGCACATGTACAAAGACGCATTTCTTTGTCCGGCCAACACATAAAAACTGGACATGTGGTTTATGAAATAAGACACAAGACGTCAGTCACATAATTTTTATACCGAGGACCTTCCAGCCGACTTAAAAAAAAGAGAAAAAAAGATTATTCTTATTCTGCACTGCTATACAAGAAGATCCAGCGGTCATTTTGTTTTAACTTTGCGATATCCATTTGTTGAGCTGTAGCGTAGAACGTGTTTAATACTCAAATAATTTCTCGCTAACGAAAGTTCTACAATGAAAACGACAACAACAACAAGAACGACATGAACGAAAGAGATCGAATTGTGATAACAACATACACACAAAGAAAGAAAGAAACACATGTATATACTGGAACAGAATAGGACACAACTGAGAAAGAAAGAAACCTGGATGATGAAATCAAAGCCACACTTTCTGAGTGGTGGACTCTACAAGTATCACAAACGTCAGTTCTGATACCAAATTCATATCAACCACCTGCTCGTGCAAGCACATTTCAGAAAGCAACCAACTGCACGTGCAAGCATATTCCATCACTGGAAGTTGTTAAATCGCACCAAGGTCCCAGCTGTGGACTCGGGTTTCAGAGTTCAGCAGTGAACACAGTCCCCAATACGCTATACAGCAAACAGTTAATGAACAGCCGGCAATAAAACCATATTGTCATACTGTCTCACGTGAAACAGATTTGATTAAAACCTGCAAACTAAACGCTTTGTGAATAACTGCTTTACCAGTTTAATGCAGCGCAGTATTACTGTAAATCCCAGCACATGGTTTGGACGGACACAAAGCTGTTTGTTTCAAGTTTCTGTCATAAGCACACACGCGCGCGCGATCACAAAGAGAGCGTGAGAGAGAGGGGGCGGATCTAAGAGGTGCGTACACACACACACACACACATATATATATATATTATAACATATATTTTATATTATAACATATATATATATATGCATAGATAAGAAAAAGAGACAGAGCTCAGAACAATGAATTAATACAACGCTTTCGAACCGATACACACATACCACCGTCAGAAATTCTGACCCAAAAGTTAATTTCAAATCCCTCGCAGTGTCCAACACTGATGTGAAACTTCCCTCTATAAACCAATGGACACTGGACAAGTAACACACACACACACACACACACACACACACACGCACACACACACACACACAAATATTCCCACCTCGAACGCACTGAGCTTGTCTCTCTACTGCAGAAGCCAGCGACCAACTGCACGAGGCTTTTGTCGATCATTGCCGGTGTGCGTTATATAGTGAGGTCAGCAAAGGAAAGAAAAGGCAGAGGTATAATGGGAAGGGGTCTTTACATGGGATTGCATCAGTCTGTCTCTCCCTCCCTCCCTCACACACACACACACACAGGTGAGCGAAGTACAAACCCACACATGGCCTCCCTGCGTGGCCAAAAGAATTGACACACAACGGACAGCACCTGGCATGGTAGCGGGGAAAGCAACACACTGCACTGCCGCTCAATGAGTCGATCGCCAATTGCACAAGCTCCAAACGATTCCAGCTATTGTGCTTAACGTTCACTGCATGGTGGTGCCTTGTATGCTGTCTGCCTTGCCATTCACAGAGAAATGTCACGAGATCCGCCTTGTATTATGTGAAATACTGGCGTTAGCCTAGGCGTAAGCTATAAGTATAAGTGAGTGATGAGGTGACGGTAGGGAGGTGGGAGGGGAGGGAGAGAGCTAAAGAGAGAGAGAGAGAGAGAGAGAGAGAGAGAACAAAAAACATGAAACAGGACACTGGAATATTCTCTCTCTCTCTCTCTCCACACACACACACACGCGACACCGACATGTCTGCGCACTGTGACAATACAAGAGAAGTGAGACACCAGCCGGCCGGTGTTATGCAACCACCCCCCCCACCCCTTTTTTAGAATACTTTTTTTTTCTTTCTCGTTCACCTTCAGCGGTCAGGTT
>NC_134886.1:42582248-42629748 GCF_041734735.1 Babylonia areolata
GGAGAGAGCGAGGTACGGCGAGAGAGAGAGAGAGAGAGAGAGAGGGGGGGGGGGGGGAAGTGGTGGAGATTATCAAGAAACCGTGTCTAAAAGTGAGGAAAAACCTGTAAAATAGTATGAGAGATTGCAATGAGAAACACAGAGTAACACAGACAGGCCTACAAACAGACACAGACACACATTCACACCGAGTCGAATACACAGACACACACAGAAAGACGTCACAGACACACAAAAGATACCCAGACACCCCTCCACGCCTCCCCCCCCCCCCCCCCACACACACACACGCACGCACTGCACACACACACATCATTACACCGTCTACGCACAGAGAAAAATGACACCGTGAAGTGCACGAACACACTGACGATCGCGCGTGCACTGACGCCACCCCTTCCAGTGCTGTAATCATCCAATCAATCAGTCAGTCAACCAACCAGCACTGACCAAGCTGTGTAACAACCATTAATCTGATAAAATATAGTGGATAGATCGAAAGCCATAGATAGATAAACAGAATAAATAGATAAATAGAATAGATAAATACACAGACTGACAGACAAACAGACCGTAGATAAATAGACAGATAGATAGACTGACAGACAGACAGATAGATATGGACCAAAAACAAATTGCCGCCCTTGTCTGCTGTGTCTCATTCTGTCTCAGCCTGCCCTTGAAGTCCTGTCCTGTGTTGTCGTGAAACGTGATCTGGGGCAAGGGGAGAAGATTCTGCTGAAGTTGCACTGCACGCCGCCCCATGCATGTGCACAGGAAAGAGCCAGAGCCAGGAGACCGCAGACACCGAGATAAGAAGTAGTGAAGAGAGAGGGTGAAGGTAGGAAGCTAAGAGAGAGAAAGAGAGAGAGGACAAGACAAAATTTCTAATTTTCGAGGATTAAAGATAAGCACTGGCGTATTTAAAAAAAAAAAAAAAAAAAAAAAAAAAGTACATCCAGTCCCCGCCCTGAACAGAGAGAGAGAGAGACAGACAGACAGACACAGAGACAGACAAAAGCAGAGAGAGAGAGAGAGAGAGAGAGAGAGAGAGAGAGAGAGAGGAGGGATCGAAAAGTAGAAATAGGGGAGAAAGAGAGACAAA
Organism: Babylonia areolata; assembly: GCF_041734735.1. Lineage (NCBI taxonomy): Eukaryota > Metazoa > Mollusca > Gastropoda > Neogastropoda > Buccinidae > Babylonia > Babylonia areolata. Next base: position 42,583,354 of record NC_134886.1, read on the forward strand.
GAAATTCACGTAAAATGACAAAAACAGGACACTTCGGGCAGACAGCGGACAGACAGAGGTTGTAAAGGGCGGAGACCGACAAAGAGAAAAGGAAGGACATAGATGGGGCGGGAAGGAGGACGGAGGTGGGTTGAAGGGGAGGGAGGGAGAAAGGGGGGAAACAGCCGCGGGGTCGTGTTGCCGACCAGACAGCCAGGCATTAGGTTGGAGGTGTTGCCCAAGCCCCGCAAGCACCTGATTGGTCCAAACAGTCACACCTTCTGTTACACACCTCCCGGCGATCACGGGCAAAACAAGGTGAAGGACGCACGCCTTCGTGCAAAAACAACTTCTTGTCGTCCCTGCCACGTTGTCCGGTTGTGACCGGTCATGCAGGGTGTGTGTGTGTGTGTGTGTGTGTGTGTGTGTGTGTGTGTGGAGGGGGGGGGGGAGGATGTGGAGGGGGGAAGGTGGAGGGGGGGATGTGGTGGTGGTGCCAGTGGTGGTGGCCTCGGCGGTGGTGTGTGTGTGTGTGTGTGTGTGTGTGTGTGTGTTTGAGTGTGTGTGTGTGTGAGTGGTGTGTGTGTGTGTGTGTGTGTGTGTGTGTGTGTGTGTGTGTGTGTGTTTGAGTGTGTATGTGTGTGAGTGTGGTGTGTGTGTGTGTGTGTGTGTGTGTGTGTGTGAGTGTGTGTGTGTGTGTGTGTGTGTTTGAGTGTGTGTGTGTGTGAGTGGTGTGTGTGTGTGTGTGTGTGTGTGTGTGTGTGTGTGTTTGAGTGTGTGTGTGTGTGAGTGTGGTGTGTGTGTGTGTGTGTGTGTGTGTGTGTGTGTGTGTGTGTGTGTGTGTGTTAGAATGAGTGTTATTATGAATAGCATTACGTTTTTTTTGGTACAATGTACTGGTATTAACCGTCGTCAGGATGTGATCGATTCATCGAATATTCGATCGAACTCACATCTGCTGGCACTGATCGAACAAAGCGGCACCGTTGCGAACCAACGCCCCCAGTCTTATGCCAGTTCTGTAAATAACATTTCGGCCAGCGGTTGAAACTACGCACCTGGCTTGTCCTAAAACCAGGGTAAACGTCAGTGTAGTGCTACGGCTGATCGAGTTTATCCTCTCCCACTACACCCCTGTCCCCACTCCCTCCCAATCCCCCCATCCAGAGAGCGCCCTCCCCTTTTTATTTAATTCACCCCCCTCTCTCTCTCAGTCTCTCCGTATATATATATATATATATATATGTGTGTGTGTGTGTGTGTGTGTGTGTGTGTGTGTGTGTGTTATTCAGAGACGGATTGGATTTGATTTACTTCTCACTGCACTCTGTGGTGGGGTAAAGCTGTACAAGTTTATATTCACTGATCACATGATCTGCAGTGACGCGCAGAAAATGACTGACCTCAGCTTAAGATTAATTTGCCCCTCGATCTTAACCCACAGACGTGAACAGCTATTTATAAAGTCCGTGATCTCACCTGCATGCACGCCTCCCTTTCCCCCTCCTCCACCTTTACTTCTTCTCAGTACTACCTGGTTGGAAAACTTGTCACGGTACCAGGAGTGTTGTATTGCTTCCTCAGGGGGTTCCTGGTAAACGACCAAAATTGAGTTCTCTTCGTCTTCTTCCTCCCCACCCCTCCATGACCCACACCCACCCTAGAAACCTGATCACAGTGAGGAGGCGAGGAGGGTGGGTGGGTGGTGGTGGTGGGGGGGGAGGGGGGTTATGGAGGGGGGAAGCAGTTTTACCGTTGGGATGAAAGCATGTATATGCCTAACACACATCAAGTTCAAAATAATACTTTTTATCAGCACACACACACACACGCACACACACACACACACACACACACACACAGAGCCATCAACATGGTGGCACCACACACGTGGAAAGTCTCGTGCTTCGAAAACTCCACACCTCTCCTTCTCTCCCTTGAAGGTGAAGGACGAATGCTAATTATCTTGAGTCAGCGGTTATTATTGTGGCTCGAGTCCACCCTGCCTCGCTCCCCCCCTCCCCCACCCCACTCACTACCACCCCCATCCCCATTCCCCTCTCTCCCCTCCTCCGCTCGCCACCAACCTTGCCATCACTAGTACAGAGGGAGTGAGAGATAGCAGGGGTTGGAAAGAGGGAGTGCTTGGAAACACGCATCGTGATTGGCTGAAATTGACACACCTCCTCACAAGGTGAAGGACGAATGCATTGCTGCCTGGAGGGCAGTCACGTTTCGGCTGTCAGGTTATTACGTAATTTTTGCTCCCGGCTGGTTTTTATGTCGACTCACCCATAGACACTAGAATTCTAGACATTAGTGTCTATGACTCACCTGATTTCCTGTTTGTCTCTGGGAGATAATGTTCATGAGTGCTCGCGCTTTTGAGCATGCGTGCACACTGCACTGGCATGCGTGCGTGCTCACGTGCGTTTATGTGTGTTTAAGAGAGAGAGAGAGAGAGTAAAACTCGTACAGACTCCACGCAAAAGAATTCAAGGACCATTGCAAGAAAGAGCGCAGGCAATGCTGACGATCTCGCTAACAGTTGCACTACACCAAACGCGTTACCTTGGGATTTTCCAGACCTAACCATACAAAGTCAGAAAGTCGTCTTCCGCAGAGATACTGAGAGAGAGACAGAGAGAGAGAGAGAGAGAGAGAGAGGATACAATTACAAGTTGGGCATTCATCTCCAAGGTCAATACATGCACTTTGTATGAATAACCTCAGTGCTGCATGTGCTTATCCCACAATCCCTTTCTTTCACATCGACAGTCTGCTCGGTCCATAGACATATACAGTGTAGATGTGAAACATATACCTCAGTGGTCCGGGCTGGCATCGGATTTCCGTTCTGGGCGGCCGGCCCCACTCCCCCATCTCCTTCGTTCCATTTCCTCTGCTGACGTTAACTGATACATTGTGAAGACAGTTAACCGAGTCTCTGTATACTGATACAGCGACCCACTGCGACTGACTGCCTTTAAAGTGCAGCTGTGAAGCAATTCAGTCATGCAACTGGATTAACCAGCTTTTCATCTGCAGCTGTGAAGCAATTCAGTCATGCAACTGGATTAACCAGCTTTTCATCTGCAGCTGTGAAGCAATTCAGTCATGCAGCTGGATTAACCAGCTTTTCATCTGCAGCTGTGAAGCAATTCAGTCATGCAACTGGATTAACCAGCTTTTCATCTGCAGCTGTGAAGCAATTCAGTCATGCAGCTGGATTAACCAGCTTTTCATCTGCAGCTGTGAAGCAATTCAGTCATGCAGCTGGATTAACCAGCTTTTCATCTGCAGCTGTGAAGCAATTCAGTCATGCAGCTGGATTAACCAGCTTTTCATCTGCAGCTGTGAAGCAATTCAGTCATGCAACTGGATTAACCAGCTTTTCATCTGCAGCTGTGAAGCAATTTAGTCATGCAACTGGATTAACCAGCTTTTCATCAGCATTATAACTGATTTTATTTTTCCCGGCCAGAAGCAGCCAAAATAAAATCATCAGTTGATTAAAAAAAAAATCTTTCATTTATTTAAAAAAAAAAAAATCAATCACGATCAACAACTGATCATAATCACAGCATCATAGGATTTTGTCAGTCTCCAACTGGTGTGAATTTTTGAGAGAGGTTCCAGGAAGTCACATCACTGGATGACTGTTAAAGAACAAGGACTGTATTAAGTGAAAGGAATCAATTAATGCTTATGATCGAGAGGCCATGTTACTGAACTGAGACGTTTGTACTCGGTACTGTAATCTGGGTACTTTCACAAAGCAAAGAAATGGTTGCAGGACGAATGATGAGATTACCTGTAAGCTAAAGTACTGTGTGCAAATCCACTTTGGCTCATTACAGAAATGTCTAAAAGTTATTCTGCTCTTACTTTTCACTTCGCCAAGAATCTCTTGGATACCAGAATGCAACAAGTCTGTCAGGATTTTTTTTTAATCCTGAATTGTTTGTCACAGTTTTGGGTTCAAAGTAAAGGCCATAGATCAATGCATTTTTATAGACAGGTCAATCACAAACCTGTTTAGCATTTGCACCGATTCTGCTTCTAGTTTTGGGTTTGTCTTATAGTTAACTGTGGAGTTTGGCCAGCACAAGGATTGCAGCAACCCTATAGGAGTCACTCTGGCACCACAGGTCAAGGAAATATAGACAACCATCCCTTCCCACACTGATACCACCCCTCTCTCTCTTTGTATCTGCCTCTGCTCTCTCCTTGCATGCTGTGACCACTGCCAGCACCTCCACCCTGATTCTCTTCAATGTGTGTAGACAACTCTGTACTGTCGCCTTTTGTTCAATAGAATAAAGCGCTTACACTGAATTCCAGGCAGTGTTCCCTCTGGATGTGATGAACGAATCTTCCAACAAAGACGACAACAACACCACCATTATCATTATTATCACAGCATTGTCTGCCATGGCTGAACAGTTGTGTTGTGGAGCAAGTCTTTGTTGCTTGTATCAGGAAGCTGGGTCAGCAGCAGCCATGCAATGCCTTCCTTCCTCTGCTGCTTCATCTTTATCAGCTGTGTAATTCATTCTCTTTAAGATACAAAAAAAAAAAAAAAAGGAAAGAAAAAAGAACACATGAGAAGTAGTATGTATGGGTTAGGAGTGTATGTGTGCATGCACGCATGCAAACCCCCCCCCCCACACCTCCCCCCCCCCCACACACAGACATGTATGCATACATACACACACATACACTCACACACACCACTCTCTCTCTCTCTCCCTCTTTGTCAATAGACTTTTTATTGACATTTCTATAGAAAAAGCACACACACACACACACACACACAACACAACACACAACCCATCTGTCATCAAATGTCATTTATTCCAAGCAGCAGACATATGGAGATCATGGTCTGAAGAAACATGTTTCTGCACAGGTTCTTACAGCTAAGTTCAGCCGGAATAAATATACACAAGACACATAGTTGTCAGCTACTTTCCCAATCACCAGAATGAAAACAAATCTAAACAGCTGCATATCAATTATCATAATTTCAAATTATCAAGACATTCAAGGTTTCAGAGAAGCTAATAAGGAACAAAACAGGGAATGCATGAGTGTACCGTTTTAAGGCATCCTACCACAATGACAAATGGAGAGAGTATTTGAATATATAAAACCATGAAAATGTTAGGCATTATAAATAGTTGACTTAAACAAAACGATAAAACCATTAAAAAGAAAAATAAATCTGTCAAAATGCTTCAGGCACAACCGTACAATTATTAAAACAAATTCACTCGGTCAAATCCATGGGTGACAATTTACTTACAGTAGCCTGTTAAAAAAGATCATCATTCAATGAATTTCATATGCAGTTGACAATTAAGCAGCAGTGGGTGACAACTAATATTACCATTATTAGTACAGGCAATCAAAGTCCCTCCACCAAAATCAATGTTTTCTGAATTAAACTGGTTCTGAGTTTGGTAAATACCTTTCTTTAGCATTACAGTTCCTCAGCTGAAAATATTTTCTGAATCAAACTAGAACTGGTTGAAGGTTTGATACAACCGCTAGTTCTTCTGTCAATGAATATTTTCTGAATCAATCTGGAACTGGTTACAGGTTCAATACAACCATTGGTTCCTCTGTCAATAAATATTTTCTGAATCTAACTGGAATGGACACAATGGTTCGTTCCCCTTCCAAAAGATGATTCATAAATGGAACTGGTTCTGAGTTTGGTACAACTTTTAGTTCCTTTGCAAATAAATGTTTGTTGACTTTAACATGGCTCTGGGACCTGGGTGGAAGCAGACATGAAGAGGACAGGCAACTAATTAATACAACTGATACATGGTCTGTCATGTTTATGAAATTAAACTTATATAATTGCTTGACAGTTGATGTTCACTTTAAAGCACATAACAGTGAGGAAAATCTCTTAACACCTGAATCACTTTGGGTTCACACCCTATAAATTTTGGAATACAAGGTTAACTTTTGTCTGTGAGTTTGTGTTTTCCTTTGCATGCATCCAGCTTTGTGTTGAACTGCAGAGCGTTTACAGTCCTTCTACAAAATCTACACACTTCTCACTGGTTCCGTCAAACACATGTTTCAGGAAAGGTGGATCAAATCTCTGCCCCGTTATTACTGACATTCTTTGGCGTGGTGAACCTGATTTTGTGATAACAGTGAAGGGAAACGAGGAAACAGTCCAGCAGCCCTTTACTGACCGATACAAACTGTTTGTTTTGGAAATTAACAGGGAACGGTGTTTTGTCGGATTATTATTGACTTAAACGATTTCTTTTGCACCATTAATATGAAAAGGTGTTTTGTCTGATTATCATCAATACAAACTTTTTTTTTTGCACAATTAACATGCAAAAACAGTGTTTTGTCTGATTAATAAAAGACTACTGAAAGAACTATGCATTCCCTTATCAACAGATAGCACTGGGACATAACGACCCTGATTTCTGGTGATTATCCAGGGCTGGTTCTGGCTTTCATTCTTTAAACTCACACTGTCAGAGGTCTTTCAGACTGACAAGACAGACTGCTGATGTTCTGTCATATTTTCGTCATTTATCTGGTCATGCTCTACTACCTGCTCAAAATGATTCAGCTTTTGCAGATGAAAACGTCTGCATTGGTATGTACATAATCACCATAGCTAATACAAGGATCATTGTTCAGTTGGCTGATTAAGAACATCACTTTGGCAGATTCATAACAAAGATTTCTTCCCTAGGCATGAACAGGTAAACATCAATCATTCAATCAAATCACACTCGTTTGTGAGAGAGGCAGAGTGAATTCCCATGGATGACTTTTAAGACAAGGAATTACTCAATTCTCAATTACTAAAAAAAAAAAAAAAAAAAAAAAAAAAAATCACAGCAAAAATGCAGATTTATCACCTGAAGATGATCACTGGACTAAAAGTACCCTTTCCTACCTTCACACCCTCTTCTCTCCCCCCCCCCTCCCCCCTTGCCATTCCCATACTTGTGAACTTTACAAAACAGTTAAAGCTTCCATTCCAAAATGTCTTTGGTGAAAACACAGTTTGACATAATGTGTTGTGATCTTTACTTCAAAGCCACAGGAAGGCAGTCAGCACTTTGGGGCAGTCACTTTGTAAAAATGCATCACACGCACACACACACACACACACACACACACACACACACACACATGTACACCTCTCTCACCACAAGAAAAATTACTTGTATTTTTTTCTCCATTATATCATTTTCAATTTCTGGCACCTGGTTAATGCAGAGATTTGGAATGCACCACAGTGGACAACTGGTTTTTCAGCTTTCTATAATAACAATATTTCTCTCTTGTTCTTTCTTTCTCTCTCTTCTTTCTCTCTCTCTCTCTCTGGTACACACATGAAAACTTTTCATTTCAATGGAAGAATTCACCATATTATGACCCATCCCTTGTCTAATCAGGGCACATTCATTTCTTTGCACCATCTGTACAGAAATACTGTCTAACCAGTCTGAAAGTTTATCATGTCATACAGTAGTTTAAATCAAAACACTACAGCGATACAGCAGTACAAAACTATGTCATACAATGTGCAATGAATTAGCGCAATTAGAATAAACAAAAGAAGGGGTGTTGGATGTGGAGAGAGTGTGGGTGGCAAAAGCAAGAAAAAGAATCACCTCGTACAATGAATCACCTAAATCAATGGAGAAACAAAACCACTAAAATCAAGCAAATGTGACAACTCACACACAAAAAAGACCATGCATACACAATTCTGTTTAACATTGGTGGGATAAACTAAATATCACAGTCAAGACACTGGAACTGTTTGTTCCAGCAAAGTGAGGAATCAGTAATTCATTCATCACAGATTTCTCATCAATGTTTTCATAGAAAGAACATCAAAAGAGTAACACATGAAACACAGTTGAAACGTAAAGGTCAAACACTGGTTACTGCATCCAACAGACTTTAAGAACTGAAAATCTGTTGTAAATCCATAGGATTAACATGAAGATAGAATGTCACTGGTTGTATGTTGTCGTAACTCTCTGGACTTTTAAACACAGTATTTTCTGTCGAAGACACAACTCAGTTATTTATAGGTTTAAAGGAGAATTTCTTGTGCACTGTGTCCATGCCAAGCTCGTCAGGGTTACATTTTCAATTTCTTGAATCTTTAAATCCAAGGCAAGTTCCTGTTCATAAACCATAAATCCTTGGAAACAGGATTCAGTCATCCATACAAAAAAAACCCTGAACAATGAATCCTTTTCCTTGGGTCCAAAATAGTGACACATGAATCAAAGAGACAGCTCTGCATTAAACAGGGTTAGAAAAAAATACAACCAGGAACTATCATGTCAAACAGTAAGTAAACACATGATCATGATTCAGTCAAGAAAAGTAACAGACACACACAAACGAGTGCATGGACACACATACGCACACGCACACGCACACACACACATGCACACACACACACATGCACACACACAAAGTCAGGAAGACATACACACACACCACAATGTACAACATTGAAACACAGAAACCAAAACAACAACAAAAACAATCAAACAGTCCAACAAGTCATTCTATTCTTTTGCTATGACCATTTTCAAACTTTTGTTTGTATCCAATTCTCAAAACTGACAGATCAACATTTATAATTAATAAACAAAAGGGAATCAAAAGAAAAAGAAAAGCGAGAAAAGAAATTAAATACATATTGCATCATTCACCAGACAGAAAGTAATCAAGATAATAGCAAATCATCATCAGAGAGGAAAGATTTCTGAAAGACTGCAGATGACATGCTGACAGACAAGACTGAAAGCCACTGTCAAACAGGTCACACAAATAATACCACATGTCATTTACATGTAACATTCACAACACACACACAAAGGTACTAGTGCTTGCCCACACAACAGAGAAATGCTATATTCTCAAACAGGATAGTGCGACATGTTCCACTAGCACAATTATCAGTCACCAACAGACCTGGAGAATGAGACATGATGTAGGCAGTAGCAGGTCTGCACATATGTTGACCTGGGAGATCAGAAAACATTTCCACCCTCAACTCACTCCGGACGACTAGTTCTCTCCCTTGCTTTTCCCTACAGACATCCCATTTGTTGGGGTTAGGAAAGAAAATCACCAAAAATACAAAACATAAAGTAACTGAATGAAACTTACTGTACGTGACCCACTGACCCCTCTCCTCATGTTGTGTGAATGCCCACCCCCCTCCCTCTTCACTGCTCTCAGAAGCTGAATCACTATCAGTACCTACTTGCTGGTAGCATTCTTCACTTCAGATACTTATTCAGCGTCTTCATCATCCTCGTTGATGTCGAAACCGTCAGTTTGAAGCATTTCAATCACTTTAGCAGTGGTAAAAGCCGCTGTTTGTATTCTAGTTTGCTCAAAAAATTTCCACTTGTATTGCCTGCAATGCCATTTTCGATACGTATGCAGATAAACTTGTCGTGTGGGGTCCTGAACTCGTTGGCTCGCTGTGGAGTGTGTTGTTATAGAATATCATGAAGAAACTTTCCATTCGACCCTTGACACGTTCGCAATGCCTGGTGTAGCTGCGATTTTTATGCTACCCCATGAGGAAAACGTGGACAAATTTTTCATTGTCGAAACCGCTATAGCATTCTGTCGTCCGGAGTGAGTTAACAACCCACCAGGTGTGCTGAAATGAGGGATCAAACTCAGGACACAGAGGAAGTTGAACTGTCACTTTACCCAACATGACCAATGGACTTGGAGAGTGAGACATATTGTACTGCTGTTACTATAATGGGACAGATGCTGACTAAATGCTGTCTGCTGATGATGACATAACAATACCGACAATTCACTGATGACAGGACTGTGCATTGGTGGACATTTTCCACAGAGAGGTAAGTGGGACCATGCACTTTTCTCTTCCATGGGGAAGAAGAGAGAGCACAAAGAATGCAGTCTTCTTCAAGTTTACGTCTTTCCACTAAATGTAATATCAGTTACAAAGAGAGAGAGAGAGAGAGAGAGAGAGAGAGAGAGAGAGAGAGAGAGAGAGAGAGAGAGAGAGAGAGAAAGAGTGTATAAGTGTGAGTGTGTGTGTGTGTGTGTGTGTGTGTGTGTGTGTGTGAGTGTGTGTGTGTGAGTGTGTGCGCCCATGTGTGTGTGCATGTGTGTACATGTGTATGTATATGTGTGTGTGTGTGTGTGTGTGTGTGTGTGTGTGTGCGTGTGTGTGTGTGTACATGCACATGCGAGTGTGCTGTCACATGTGTGGGCTCATTTATAAAAAAAACAAAAACCAAAACCAAAATATCTGTTTAAGCTGCGGCATAAAACATGGTGGGATATACAAATGATTAAATCGAACAGGTGCAAGTGCAAACTACCACTACAACCTACGACAAACATCAGGCAACGGTACACAAAACCCACTCGCCCACAGATGAAAATAAATGCCCACAGAAGAAGTCATGTGATGGAACGTCACCATAGCAGAGTACCCTGAAGCCTTTCCAGAAAACCAACCAGTGTGCAGCCGGAGAAGTGAAGTTATTGCAAAATGCTGCCATGGTTAAGATTCCACTGCTTCCAGAGAATAATCCAGACCCTGCAACAGAAGAAAAACAAAAGGTACACCAGCTCAAACACTGAGCACTGAGAAAACATACAAACATAAACACACTCGGATGCAAGCATGTGTGAGAGCACACACACACGCACAAAAAAACAAACAAACAAACAAAAAATCACACACACAAACAAAAACACACACATGCCCACTGCAAATACAGATGCACCATAAACATATACCCGTTTCTGCAAAGACACATAAAAATGCTATTTTTTAAAGAAAAGTTAGCACACACACACACATGCATATGTATATATATATATCTATATGTGTATGTATGTATGTATCTATATCTCTATCTCTATCTATCTAGTATCTATCTATCTATCTATCTATCTATACATATATGTATATGTATGTTATATGTATAAGTATCATGTATATGTAACATTAACGACACACACTAATGTAACAATTTTTTCTTCACTATTTTGTGTGTGTGTGGAACATCACTTTATGCGGAAAGATATCAAACTAAAGTTTATCACTACTATGTCCCAGCTCACTCGGCCTACACTGACATAAGCTCAGAGATGGGCCAACAGCAAAGTGAGAGCTGTATGGTTGATGGTTTCTTTGCTGCAATGCAAATTCATTTACAGCTTAGTCTTTGTGAAGAACCATGAATCTAAAACCATGAGGCAAGAACTGCACTGGCTCTAAGAGCTGCAGCCTTGGGGGCAAGTTGGCCTTTAAGACCCCCCCCCCCCCATCCCCCCCCCCCTCCCCCCCACACCAACTGTTCTAAAACCCTCTTGGCCGAGAGAGTGGGGATGCAACTTGGGCAAGCCAGTCTCCACTACAATCAAATTCTAGCCAAGATAGTCGGGACAGCTGTTGCCTCCTCTGCTGTTCTGATGGTCTTAGTTGGACACAACTGACTATACAATACTACACTTTCTGAATCTACCCTAACTGACGTCTGACTGTCATACATACACTACTACACTTTCTGAATCCACCCTAACTCACAACTGACTATACAATACTACACTTTCTGAATCTACCCTAACTGACGTCTGACTGTCATACATATACCACTACACTTTCTGAATCCACCCTAACTGACGTCTGACTGTCATACATATACTACACTTTCTGAATCCACCCTAACTGACGTCTGACTGTCATACATATACCACTACACTTTCTGAATCCACCCTAACTCACAACTGACTATCATACATCACTACTACACTTTCTAAATCCACCCTAACTGATGACTGAGTGTCATACATACACTATACTACACTTTCTGAATCCACCCTAACTCACAACTGACTATCATACATCACTACTACACTTTCTAAATCCACCCTAACTGATGACTGAGTGTCATACATACACTATACTCCACTTTCTGAATCCACCTGACTCACAACTGAGTATCATACATACACTATACTACACTTTCTGAATCCACTGCTCACGACTATCATATATTCACTACTTCCACTACTTCACTTCCTGAATCCACCCTAACTCACAACTGACTATCATATATACACTACTACACTTTCTGAATCCACCTTAACTCAAGACTATCATACATACATTACTACACTTTCTGAACCCACCTTAGCTCAAGACTTTCATACATGCACTACTACACTTTCCGAATCCACCTCAACTCAAGACTATCATACATACACTACTACAACGTTTTGAAAATCCCTCTTAACTCAAGACTATCATACATACACTACTACAACTTTCTGAAAATCCACCTTAACTCAAGACTATCATACATACACTACTACAACTTTCTGAATCCACCTTAACTCAAGACTATCATACATACACTACTACAACTTTCTGAAAATCCACCTTAACTCAAGACTTTCATACATACACTTCTACAACTTTCTGAAAATCCACCTTAACTCAAGACTATCATACATACACTACTACAACTTTCTGAAAATCCACCTTAACTCAAGACTATCATACATACACTACCACAACTTTCTGAAAATCCACCTTAACTCAAGACTATCATACATACACTTCTACAACTTTCTGAAAATCCACCTTAACTCAAGACTATCATACATACACTACTACAACTTTCTGAAAATCCACCTTAACTCAAGACTATCATACATACACTATTACATCTTTCTGAAAATCCACCTTAACTCAAGACTTTCATACGTACATTACTACAACTTTCTGAATCCACCTAACTCAAGACTTTCATATGTACACTACTACAACTTTCTGAAAATCCACCTTAACTCAAGACTATCATACATACACTACTACAACTTTCTGAAAATCCATCTTAACTCAAGACTATCATACATACACTACCACAACTTTCTGAAAATCCACCTTAACTCAAGACTATCATACATACACTTCTACAACTTTCTGAATCCACCTTAACTCAAGACTATCATACATACACTACTACAACTTTCTGAAAATCCACCTTAACTCAAGACTTTCATACATACACTTCTACAACTTTCTGAAAATCCACCTTAACTCAAGACTATCATACATACACTACTACAACTTTCTGAAAATCCACCTTAACTCAAGACTATCATACATACACTACCACAACTTTCTGAAAATCCACCTTAACTCAAGACTATCATACATACACTTCTACAACTTTCTGAAAATCCACCTTAACTCAAGACTATCATACATACACTACTACAACTTTCTGAAAATCCACCTTAACTCAAGACTATCATACATACACTATTACATCTTTCTGAAAATCCACCTTAACTCAAGACTTTCATACGTACATTACTACAACTTTCTGAATCCACCTAACTCAAGACTTTCATATGTACACTACTACAACTTTCTGAAAATCCACCTTAACTCAAGACTATCATACATACACTACTACAACTTTCTGAAAATCCATCTTAACTCAAGACTATCATACATACACTACCACAACTTTCTGAAAATCCACCTTAACTCAAGACTATCATACATACACTTCTACAACTTTCTGAAAATCCACCTTAACTCAAGACTATCATACATACACTACTACAACTTTCTGAAAATCCACCTTAACTCAAGACTATCATACATACACTATTACATCTTTCTGAAAATCCACCTTAACTCAAGACTTTCATACGTACACTACTACAACTTTCTGAATCCACCTAACTCAAGACTTTCATATGTACACTACTACAACTTTCTGAAAATCCACCTTAACTCAAGACTATCATACATACACTACTACAACTTTCTGAAAATCCATCTTAACTCAAGACTATCATACATACACTACCACAACTTTCTGAAAATCCACCTTAACTCAAGACTATCATACATACACTTCTACAACTTTCTAAATCCACCTTAACTCAAGACTATCATACACACACCACCACAACTTTCTGAATCCACCTTAACTCAAGACTTTCATACACACACCACCACAACTTTCTGAATCCATGGATCCTAACTACACCCATGTGCCGTCGCTCACCAAGGTGGTCTCCAGAGACACCAGTCGGGTCTCCCGGTCATGCAAGGCCTGCTCCTTGTCGCACAGCTCCTCTTTCAGGGTTCGGATCTCGTAGTTTTTCCGCTTCATCAGCTCCTTCTGGGCCTTCTTGCGGGTGTCCGCTGAGCCCTGAAGGCAACAGTGTGTGTGTGTGTGTGTGATAGAGTGACAGGACATGATCTTTAAATCATAACTGAATGATAATAATGTGAATTTATATGGTGTCTATTCTCTGACGAATAGGGCTCCATGGACTTTACAAAAATGAGGTAAACACACTCACATGCATAAACACACACATAATAATAACATGAATTTACAGAGTGCCTGTTCTATAAAAAGAGCCATAGGCACTTTGCAAAAATGGGTAAACACACTCACACACACACACGTAAACATACACATACATACACACACACACACAAGCACACACACACACACACACGTGGCACACACACACATGGTACACACACACGGCACACACACACATGGTACACACACACGGCACACACACATGGCACACACACACATGGCACACACACATGGCACACACACATGGCACACACACACACGGCACACGCACATGGCACACACACACACAGCACACACGGCACACACACGGCACACACACACACACGGCACACACACATGGCACACACACACACACGGCACACACACATGGCACACACACACACGGCACACACACACGGCACACACACATGGCACACACACACATACACACACACACACATACATGCACAAGCACACATATGGCACACACACATACACACACAAACAGGCACACAAACACACACACTCACACAAGCAAGCACGTGCGTGCATGTGCACACACACACACACACACAACTTCATGGTCATTCATTGCTGAATACGTTATACTTATGATGGCAAATTAAACTTTAAAAAAGTTTGCTAACAGCATCAACAGAACCAACGCAGTGTGAAATCCGCAATGTATGAATATGTGTTTTTTTGTGTTTTTTTTTTTATACATCAGATGGAAGGAGTGTCAAAGCATATCAGCTGTCATCATGTGATCAATAATGTCAAGGGGGGACACGGCAGTGCAAAAGAGACCAAAATGATGGTTTTTCATGATTTGGGTTTTTGATGGATTTCGATTCTTGAACATCTCTACTATCATATGCATAAGTTTTTCCACTGTAAAGATGTTCTTTAACAATGAAAAAACTGCCAATAAAGATTGCATGCTGAATCAAGGAAGTGTTTATTTTGTTCAGTTTCAATGCAAGTTGTCAAGTTTCTGGCCTTGACAACATACCTAGGACTTGCTCAATGATGAGTAAACCTACAACCATGAGACTTTGCAAGATTTTTTTATAACATGTTATTGAAGTTTTGTCGTGAGTATGTATGAAAATATTCTCTGGGTTTTAATTCATAGCTGTTCCAATCATTTTATCCATTGTAAAGTTTGAGGATTTTGCAATACCAAAAATTTTAAAAATTCATAAAAAATACAATAATTGAAGAATCAACACAATCTCAGGTGAAAATGAAGATAATGTCATCGTGCATCAAGTCCGCATAACTAAAAATGTTTGCATGCACCACATGGACCACAAACCCGATTTCTTTGATACATTGTTTGGCGGCCATTTTGATTTGTTTCCATAGCAACGGGTATTCACAGAAATGTAAAACAACTTTTTCTGTGATCCACAAGTGATGATACACCCCCGACCCCCCAAAAAAAAAGAAAAAAAAAGAGAGATATATTGTTGGAGAGAAAAAATGTCCTTATTTGACTGTAGTGTCTGGCCTTAAGTGTGCGACCTGGTACTCCATGAAGATTCCAAATCATGATTTCAGAAACAGACTGGGTTGGGAGTTAGGGGGTGGGGTGGGTTGCCACTACAGAAATGGGGTCAAAACGGAACATTGTGAAGGATTTGTCTCCCTTGGCAGGAAATGCAATCCAAAAGTGTTTTGCAAGAAAGCGATTGTAACAGTACCCAGTTAAAAATCACACACACACACACACACACAACAACAACAAGAACAACTGTGAACTGAACATGAACAGTCAAATAAATATATTTCTCTATGTGAATAACCAAGCTGCTCTTGCCTATTGTTCTGCAGAAGGCAGTGAAAATTCTTTTTTTAATTTTTTTTATTATAAATCTTTGAATGAAATACAATCACCTCATTAAGGTTCCAACATCAACAATCCAGCTGCTCTCAGTCTGTTGTTCAACAGTGGCTAGTCAAAAAAACAACAAAAAAAACAACAACAAAAAAAAAAAATCAACTGCGGGCGCAATAGCCGAGTGGTTTAAGTGTTGGAATTTCAATCTGAGGGTCCCGGGTTCGAATCACGGTAACGGCGCCTGGTGGGTAAAGGGTGGAGGGTTTTTTTTTCCGATCTCCCAGGTCAACATATGTGCAGACCTGCGAGTGCCTGAACCCCTTTTGTGTGCATACGCACACAGAAGATCAAATACGCACGTTAAAGATCCTGTAACCCATATCAGTGTTCGGTGGGTAATGGAGACACGAAAATACCCAGCATGCATGAACCACGACAGAGTCATTGGCAAGTCGATGTTGGTTGTGTAACAGAAAGAAGAAGAAAGAACTGCGAATTAAACATAAACAGTGGAATCACAAAGTCTTTAACACGAACAATCCAGCTGCTCTCACCTGTTGTTCCTGAGACCTGGAGCGGCCGGCTGACTGTGGCCTTAGGTGTGCTCGCTCATTCTCCAGGTGGAAAGTCTGAAAATTCACCACTTTCAGTTTCAAAAGGAGGCATCACTACACGCCCACAAATAAAACCATGTACGCTACACCACATCTGCTTGGCAGATGCCTGACCAACAGTATAACCCAACGCATTGGCCTTGCATGCATGCATACACACACATACTCACACACGCACACACACACACATATATATCTGCTCTCTGTACAAAAGTTCCGATTCCCTGGCCACCATGAAACTTCTGTGGGTTCTTCCAGTCAGAAGGTGAGGTCAGAGAAAAAAACCAACCCATGCTGCACCGCATTTTAACTCTCTCCATTCGAACGGCGAAAGAGACGACGTTAACAGCGTTTCACCCCAATTACCATCATCAAAATATTGCAAGTGGAAGGCTCTTATACTGAAGACGTGAATGTTGACAAAGAATACCACAATTATGACGACGGAAGCTGAAGGTTGGGTCATTCAGACACCCACTGGACATCCGAGGAGTCTGTGTAGAGGAGAAGAGAGGACTGGCCGTACTGAGTGAGTTAAAAGTTCCTTTGTACAGATATGCATTCTAATGTGTTCAGTTCTAGTGGAATGTCAGATATCTGTATATCTCTCTCTCTTTATATACACACACACAACACACACACACACACATATATATCAGGTGCAAACACCTACTTGACAAGAGTGAAATCCAAAGTAATATTCTCTCTCTTCCTTGTCCTCTTTTCACACAACCAGAATATTACTCACCACATGAAAGACGCATCAAACAAAACAGTTACATTGGCGTAACACATTTTTGTCCACAATGTTCAGACCTTTGTTTTTTTTTTTTTTTTGTTTCTTTCACATTCATTCCAAACAAAACATCAGGGAATGAAAAAGATAAAAAAAAAACACACCAAAAAACAACAACAACCCCCCACACCACATCAAAGACACATCAAACAAAACAGTTAACTGGCGCAACACATTTTTTTGTCCACAGTGTTCAGCCCTTTGTTTTTTGCTTTTTGTTTCCTTCTCATTCATTCCAAACAAAACATCAGGGATTGATTGATTGTTGTTGCTTACAGTCCAGCCGACCGCCAGGGCCGTATCAGGAAAAAACATCAGGGAATAGAACTAAACAAAAAAGACGAAACAAAACAAAAGATAAACAACAACAAAAACCCCAACAACAACAAAGAGGTGTGACCTTTTTCTGCTTGATGGCGGTGTTGAGTCGCTTCTCCTGATTCAGGCGGTCCCGTGTGCGGTTCAGCGTCTCTCGCAGGTACTGAGCCTCCTCCGCTCGGCTCCGCACATCATGCTGTCAACCACGTCAACATCCCTTCATGCAATCATCATCACTGAACTGTGTGAATTTTGTTCTCATAATAATAATAATAATAATGGTATTTATATAGTGCTGGATCTTGTGCAGAGACAAACCAAAGCGCTTTCGCACCAGTCATTCACACGCATGCATAACTCTTAAACTGTAGAAACTAAAGACAAAGAAGGGCAGGCAAGGGAGGCTATTTTGGGAAGAGGTGGGTTTTAAGGCCAGACTTGAAAGAGCTGAGTGTGGAGACTTGACGAAGCGAAAAAGGAAGTTCATTCCAATCGCAAGGTCCAGAAACAGAGAAAGAACAATTCATGTGATGCATGTCTTGCTGTCAATTCATGTATCTAGGTAGTGATGCATGTCTTACTGTCAACCACGTCAACATCCCTTCATTGAGTTATGACTGAACAGCGTGGTTTTTAGTTCTCGTTATATTAGTTATGTATCTTGGTAGTGATCCATGTCTTGCTGTCAACCACGTCAACATCCCTTCCTGGAGTTATGACTAAACAGCGTGATTTTTAGTTCTCGTTATATTAGTTATGTATCTTGGTAGTGATGGATGTCTTGCTGTCAACCACGTCAACATCCCTTTATGGAGTTATGACTGAACAGCGTGATTTTTAGTTCTCGTTATATTAGTTATGTATCTGGATGTCTTGCTGTCAACCACGTCAACATCCCTTTATGGAGTTATGACTAAACAGCGTGATTTTTAGTTCTCGTTATATTAGTTATGTATCTTGGTAGTGATGCATGTCTTGCTGTCAACCACGTCAACGTCCCTTCATGGAATCATCATCACTGAACTGAGTGAGTTTTATATCACTTTCTTTTCATCACCACACACAACAGAGCAAAAGGTGGCAAAAAAGTGCAGGAAAGTAACTTCTTTCTTTCTTTTGCACCATTTCAGTGGCATTACTCCCACGCCGCTCATTTAGATTCCCCCATACACAGCCACGCCTGGGTTCATCTGTCAAGGTTCCTTCTTTCATCTACTTTACTAAAAAAAACCCAAAAACCCAAAAAACAAAAACAAAAAATGCTGAGTTACTCACATAGCAGTAAAACCTGTCAGACTTGATTAAAAAAACCAAACAAACAAACAAACAAAAACCCCACCTAAAATGAACTTGAGCTCCACACCTCTTTCGAGCAGTAAATAGTTTACTATCACAAAAATGAGTTCCAACAAAAAATGTACGTACCGCTAGGCTATCAACCTGGGCAGTCTGCTTTTCAGCAATCTCTTGTGACTGTCTGAAATGACAATAATAAAATCAGACAAGTGATGAGGAAGAACAGGGTGATGATGAAGATGATAATGATGATTTGATGATAGCGATGGATAAATATTTCAATCAATGCATGCGCTCGCACACACACACACAAACACACACACACACAAAACAAACAAACAAACAAAAAAACCCACATCAAACCAAACAGACATGCATTCAAATATATACATATGTATGCACATAGACAAACATCAACAAAGCCAGAAGAACAACCACAACAGCACACACAGACGCACACACACAAAACCATCCACTTAAACAAGCACTCACATTCACACATACTCTCACCCACCTATACACAACTCCAACCCATTCATCCCTGTTCTTCAAAACACTCCCTTCTGCACAGTTTATACTCCCACCCATCAATCTTCACACACTCCTTCCCATCCACACACCCATCCATCTGTACATGCCCCCTACACCCTCACACTCACACACACCTACACCCTCACAAACACCTACACCCTCACACACACACACACACCTACACCCCCACACACACACACCTACACCCTCACACACACTCCACACACTCACCTACACCCTCACACACACTCCACACACACACCTACACCCTCACACACACTCCACACACTCACCTACACCCTCACACACACTCCACACACACACCTACACCCTCACACACACTCCACACACACACCTACACCCTCACACACACCTACACCCTCACACACACCTACACCCTCACACACACTCCACACACACACCTACACCCTCACACACACCTACACCCTCACACACACTCCACACACACACCTACACCCTCACACACACTCACCTACACCCTCACACACTCCACACACTCACCTACACCCTCACACACACTCCACACACACACCTACACCCTCACACACACCTATACCCTCACACACATACACACACCTACACCCTCACACACACTCCACACACTCACCTACACCCTCACACACACTCCACACACACACCTACACCCTCACACACACCTATACCCTCACACACATACACACACCTACACCCTCACACACACACACACACACACCTACACCCTCACACTCACCTACACCCTCACACACACTCCACACACACACCTACACCCTCACACACACCTACACCCTCACACACACACACACACACACACCTACACCCTCACACACACTCCACACACTCACCTACACCCTCACACACACACACACACACACACCTACACCCTCACACACACACACACACACACACACCTACACCCTCACACACACTCCACACACTCACCTACACCCTCACACACACACACACACACACACCTACACCGTCACACATACTCCACACACTCACCTACACCCTCACACACACACACACACACACCTACACCCTCACACACACCTATACCCTCACACACATACACACACCTACACCCTCACACACACACACACACACACCTACACCCTCACACACACCTACACGCTCTCTCACACACACACACCTACACGCTCACACACACACACACACACCTACACCCTCACACACACACACACACCTACACCCTTACACACATACACACACACCTACACGGTCACACACACACACACCTACACGGTCACACACACACACACCTACACCCTCACACACACCTACACCCTCACACACACCTACACCCTCACACACACACACCTACACCCTCACACACACACACCTACACCCTCACACACACACACACACTCACCTACACCCTCACACACACTCACCTACACCCTCACACACACCTACACCCTCACACACACACACACACACCTACACCCTCACACACACACACCTACACCCTCACACACACACACACACACACCTACACCCTCACACACACTCACTTACACCCTCACACACACACACACACACACCTACACCCTCACACACACTCACTTACACCCTCACACACACCTACACCCTCACACACACACACACACACACCTACACCCTCACACACACACACCTACACCCTCACACACACACACACACACACACACCTACACCCTCACACACACACACATACACCCTCACACACACACACACACACCTACACCCTCACACACACACACCTACACCCTCACACACACCTACACCCTCACACACACCTACACCCTCACACACACCCACACCCTCACACACACCTACACCCTCACACACACCTACACCCTCACACACACCTACACCCTCACACACACCTACACCCTCACACACACCTACACCCTCACACACACACACCTACACCCTCACACACACTCACCTACACCCTCACACACACACACCTACACCCTCACACACACACACCTACACCCTCACACACACCTACACCCTCACACACACTCACTTACACCCTCACACACACACACCTACACCCACTCACCTACACCCTCACACACACATCTACATCCTCACACTCATACACACTACACCCTCACACACACCCTTTCATATAATAAATCATTTTTGATTCAGTCACTGACTGTCTGATTGATTGACTGGTTGATTGACTGATTAACTGACAAATTAACAGAACCCCCCCCCCCCCACTCCCCCTAACCCCCAACCTCAGCTTGGCCAGGTCAATGATTGATTGACTGACAAATTAACTGATCCCCCCTCCCGCACCCCCCTCCACAATCCCACCCCTCTCCACTGACCTCAGCTTGGCCAGGTCGTTCTCGTAGCCCTGCAGTAGCTCGTCCTTGCGGGCGATGCGTTCCCGGAGGACCTGGATGCGGCCCGCGATCACCTGGCAGGCCTCCTCCCGGTCCCGGCACAGCGCCTCCCGCTCGTCAGGCGGCAGGTGGGCCATGGCCCGCAGCCCCTTCACCTCCCCCTCCTCCACGTCCAGGGCGCCAGACACCGCTCGCAGCAGGGACAGGAACTGTTGAAGGGCAGGGTGGGTGATTGATTGACTGATTGATTGATTGATTAACTGACAAATTAACAGACCCCCCCCCACCAAACCCCTCCTACCCCAACCTCAGCTTGGCCAGGTCAGGTGTGAGGGTATAGGTGTGTGTTAGTGTGAGGGTGTAGGTGTGTGTGAGGGTGTAGGTGTGTGTTTGTGTGAGGGTGTAGGTGTGTGTGAGGGTGTAGGTGTGTGTGAGTGTGAGGGTGTAGGTGATTAGCCGACAGCGCTAAGTTTACTTATCGCTAAGAATGTTCCTCGCTCCATGGTTAAATTCCATGCACTTAATGAACATTCTTAACTCTAAGCAAACTTAGTGCTGCAAAGATCACTTTATGCAACTCAGCCCAGGTCTCTACAGCCTCCCCATGGGATGATGCAGGGGAGACTAGGAGGCCAGGGACCCACACTTCTTCTAGTTCTTCTTCTACGTTCATGGGCTGCAACTCCCCCATTCACTCGTATGTACATGAGTGGGCTTTTACATGTATGACCGCTTTTCTTCTTTTACCCTGCCATGCAGGCAGCTATACTCCGTTTTTTGGGGTTGTGCATGCTGGGTATGTTCTTGTTTCCATAACCAACCAAATGCTGACATGGATCACAGGATCTTTAAATGTGTGTATTTGATCTTCTGCTTGTGTCTACACACAAAGGGGGTTCAGGCACAAGCAGGTCTGCACATATGTTGACCTGGGAGATGAGAAAAATCTCCACCCTTTACCCAGCAGGTGCCGTTACAGAGATTCGAACCCGGGACACTCATATTGAAAGTCCAACGCTTTAACCACTTGGCTATTGTGCCTGTCAATTGCCGTATGGTAACAGTGACATACAATGCTTTAGAAATCGTTAAAAGGGCAGGAAATGTTGGGGGGTACAGCAGGGTGGCGGTGGAAACAGTGAACAATGCATGATGTGACTGATGTGATTGCCATATGGTAACACTGACAGGCAATGCTTTAGAAATCGTTAAAGGGACAGGGAAATGCGGAAGAGGCATGTGGGGTTGGGTCTGGGGTGTGAAGGGTGGAAGGTCGGGGGGGGGGGGGAGTGGGGGTGGGGGGGTGTGTGTGTGGAGGGGCTTGAAGTGACTGATGTGACTGCCGTATGGTAACAGTGACATGCAATGCTTTAAAATTCTAGTGGAGGGGGAGAAAATACTGGCGACTGTGCCAGGATTCGAACCAGTGCACTCAGAATCTCTCGCTTCCTAGGAGGATGTGTTACCTCTAGGCCATCATATATATATGTATATATATATGTAAAGAGCCCTAAATTAAAATTATGTGGCCTTTCATGCCCTGCTCTCATAATGATCTCATTTCTGCACTTGGGGCAAGTCTTGTCAAGGTCTTCGGTATCGAAGGATTCATGGGAGACTGCTGTTGGAGAGACGTGGTGGTGGTCTCCACTCTGGGGGAGACGCTCACTCAGTCTGGCTCCATAACTAAGCCATTAGTGTCGTTAGTAGGGGGCTTAGTAGGTGGTGTCCGGAGTACATTAAATCAGAACAGGCACTACCAAGCAAACACCACCAAAGTGACTGAGCAGTAACTCTGCCGGTATACTGGGACAATGATGGGTGTGGCCATGTATGGGGGGCGGGGGGGGACTCTGGATGAACGGTGAGGGAGTAATGCGACTGAAATGGTGCAGATGATGGGGCAGCAATAGCTGAATGGTTAAGCGTTGGACTTTCAATCTGAGGGTCCCGGGTTCGAATCTCATTAACGGCGCCTGGTGAGTAAAGGGTGGAGATTTTTCCGATCTCCCAGGTCAACATATGTGCAGACCTGCCAGTCCCTGGACCCCCTTTGTGTGTATACACACACAGGAGATCAATACGCACGTTAAAGATCCTGTAATCCATGTCAGCGTTCGGTGGGTTATGGAAACAAGAACATACCCAGCATGCACACCCCCGAAAACGGAGTATGGCTGCCCACATGGCGGGGCAAATAAAAAGACAATGGTCATATACGTAAAATGTTAAATGTTACATGTTTGTCTGAGTGTTTATGTGTGCATGCCTGAAATGTGATTGAATGACACAGGGAACGAATGACGAGCACCCAATGGCAGCTGTCAGTCGGCTCTACCCAGGTAGGCAGCCTGTTGCGTAAATGACCCCGTGTTTGTAAGGCATTTAAAACTTGGTCTCCGACTGAGGATAAGCGCAACAGAAGTATCCATATCAATCATTCAATCAATCAATCAGCCCCAAAAAAAGAGAAAAGATGTATCGTAACCCCAAGCTCACCGTGGCCTCGCTTTTCTCCAGAGCACTCAGCGTCTCCCGGTGGGCGCTGCGCTCCATGTCGGCCTCCGAGTTCCCCGGGGAGATGAGGCCCCGCGCCTTGCCCACCTGCCGGTCCAGGCTGGAGCGGCTGGCCAGGATTCGATCCTCGGCCAGGGCCTGGTTGGCCCGCATCTCCGCCAGCTCCTTCTTCAGCATCACCACCTGGTGCAGAGCCTGGTCCTGGGTGGGCACTGTACAGGGCAAGGTGTGCTGGTCATACTGTGTATGATAGGTCAGTCGTGTCCGACTATGACCATCAGAACAGCAGAGGAGGTAACTGCTGTCCTGACTATCTGGTGCTCCAATCTGATTACAGTGGTGAGTGTCTTGCCCCAAATTACATCCCCACCACTCTCTCGGCCAAGAGAGTTTTAGGACAGTCGGTGTTGGGATGGTTCCAAAAGGCCAACTAGCCCCCAAAGGCTGCAGCACTAAGAGCCAGTGCAGTCGTAATAGGATAATGTGTTCATCTTCCTTTCAGAAAAAGAATACGCTATACATGCTTTCTTTTAGTAGTTTGCATGCTATAATAATAACAAAAAACAAACAAACAAACAAACAAAAAAACCCCTCCATGACTGAAATAATCATCAAATTCATGTAATATTGTCATGATTGGATAGTGTGTTCATTTTCCTGTCAGAAAAAGTACAGGTTATATATGCTTTCCTTTAGCAGCTTACATGCTGTGATTTAAAAAAAAAAAAATTATATATATATATACACATACACATATATAACCATGACCAAAACATCCCTCGGCAAATAGTTGTCAGTGAGCTTGAAAAAAACCAGGCTTGGCGCTAAAAGGGCTAACTACAAACATTCCCTGAGGACCCAGGTCCCACGACTTACGTGGCGGTCTGGCCTGCTCCAGGCTTTTGACCCTCGCTCTCAGCTCGGCCAGCGCCTCCCTCTGTCGGGCGATGATCTGGTCGTGTCGCTCCCCCTTGCACTGTGCCCCGGCACTGATCAACTCCGAGGTTATGCGCCCCTGACGTCACGACACGCAGGTAAGGTTCGGACATGTGATAATGTTCATTTTGTTTTGTATGGGTGATTGGGGATTAAACAGTTTGAACTGAAGAAGAGATATGCATTACGGATGGCCGTAATGTAATAGGAAAATGGAAAAAAAGGGGCAGAAAAAAAGGAACAAAAGAGACAGAAAGAAACAGGAAAGAAAGCAAAAAGGAAGCAAGACAGAAAGCACATGGATGCACATGTGCGTAAACAGACACAAATACACACAAACAAACTTATCCAATTAAAAGTGATTTCTTCCCATTACTATTGTTCTTTATTTCAAGATGATCACAACACACATGCACACACACACACACACACACACAAACACACTCACACACACACACAAATATATATACACCACACATATACTAAACACACACACATCCCTTCCCACCTACCTCCCAACACACACAACACAACACATACACACACATCAAACACAGGCACACACACTCCCCACCATCACACACACACACACTCACAAACACACTCACACACACACACACACACACACACACACACAAATACATACACCACACATATACTAAACACACACACATACCTTCCCACCTACCTCCCAACACACACAACACAACGCACACACACACATCAAACACAGGCACACACACTCCCCACCCTCACACACACACACACACTCACACATCATACACACACACTCCCCACCCTCACACACACACACACACTCACACATCATACACACACACTCCCCAGCCTCACACACATACACACACACACTCATACACACACACACACAAAGGCATACACACCCCATTCACCACACATTCACACACACACACACCCTCTCCCCACAACACACACACACAAAGGCATATACTCCTCCTTCACACACACACACACACACACACACGCACGCACACACACCCTTCCCCCCCACAACACATACACACACAAAGGCATACACTCCCCCAACACACACACACACACACACACACACACACACACAAAGGCATACACTCCCCCAACACACACACACACACACACACACACAGCAGCTGCAACACCTACCTCCTGATCCAGAAGGTCTGTCTGTTTCCTCTGTTCCTCCTTCTCGTCCTTCAGGCGGCTCTGAGCATCTTGCAGCTGAGAGCTCTGCTGTTCCAGGTCAGTGCGGAACTTCATGGACATGGCTTTCTCTTTGCTGAAACAGGCAGCAAAACTTCATTGGCATGGCTTTTTTTTGTGTTTGTGTGTGTGTGTGTGTGTGTGTGTGTGTGTGTGTGTGTGTGTGCTGAAACAGGAAGCCAAACTTCATCCATATGGCCTTCTTTATGTGCTGAAAAAGGCAGCAAAACTTCATCCACATGTCTTCTTTTTGCTGAAACAAGCAGCAAAATTTCATCCACATGGCTTTCTCTTTGCTGAAAAAGGCAGCAAAACTTCATCCACATGTCTTCTTTTTGCTGAAACAGGAAGCAAAACTTCATGGACATGGCTTTCTATTTGCTGAAACAGGAAGCAAATTTCATGGACATGGCTTTCTCTTTGCTGAAACAGGAAGCAAAACTTCATCCACATGGCTTTCTCTTTGCTGAAACAGGAAGCAAAACTTCATGGACATGGCTTTCTCTTTGCTGAAACAGGAAGCAAAACTTCATGAACATGGCTTTCTATTTGCTGAAACAGGAAGCAAAACTTCATGGACATGGCTTTCTATTTGCTGAAACAGGAAGCAAAACTTCATGGACATTGCTTTCTATTTGCTGAAACAGGCAGCAAAACTTCATTGGCATGGCTTTTGTGTGTGTGTGTGTGTGTGTGTGTGTGTGTGTGTGCTGAAACAGAAAGCCAAACTTCATCCATATGGCCTTCTTTATGTGCTGAAAAAGGCAGCAAAACTTCATCCACATGTCTTCTTTTTGCGGAAACAGGCAGCAAAATTTCATCCACATGTCTTCTTTTTGCTGAAACAGGCAGCAAAACTTCATCCACATGTCTTCTTTTTGCTGAAACAGGCAGCAAAATTTCATCCACATGTCTTCTTTTTGCTGAAACAGGCAGCAAAACTTCATGGACATGGCTTTCTCTTTGCTGAAACAGGCAGCAAAACTTCATCAACAGTGCCGTCTCTTTGCTGAAACAGGCAGCCACCAGTCAGTCCTTTATTGTAATGTATTATTGTATCACTCTTTTTGTGATTCAGCGCGTCGCTACACTGACAGTGTCACCCGTCTTTTCTTGTATTTTTTCCTGCCTTCAAATTTATTTGTTTTCCTATCGTGGAGGTTTTTTCCAAAGAATTTTGCAAGGGTCAACCCTTTTGTTGCTGTGGGTTCTTTCACGTGCGCTAAATGCATGCTGCACATGGGATCTTAGTTTATCATCCCATCTGAATGGCTAGTGTCCAGACCACCACTCGAGGTCTAGTGGAGTGGGAGAAAATACTGGTGACTGTGGGACTCAAACCAGTGTGTCAGATTCTCTCGCTTCCCAGGCAGACATTGCATCAAAGCAACAGCTGCATCCGGTTTGCCCTCTGACCCAGTTTGACGTGAACAAGCCCATTGTGTTGTTTTGACAAGAACCAAAGCCTGTGACAGATCATCGCATTAAAAAAAAAAAAAAAAAAAAAAAAAAAAATTAGCGCTGGGGAGTGTATTTCACACAGAAACTCAGCAGTGAAAGAGTTAACAGCGCAGTAAGTACGGACAACTGACCTGAGCATCTCCTGCAGGGAGACAATGTCGTCTTTCTGCTTGTCGATGATCTTGGACAGTTTCACCATCTGCTGTCGCAGCTCCGTCAGCTCCGCGTCCCGGCGACTGAGCAGGTCCCGGTGCTGCTCCATCTCTCGCTTCTGGGCCTCGCTCATCTCCCCGCTGATGTCGGAGAGACGGGCGGAAGCCCCCGCCAGGTCATGGCGAAGGGCTGCAATCACGTCCTGCTGTTCTGCCACAGACTTTTTCAGTTCCCCGTTCTCCTGTCTGTGAGAACAGAAATAGGTGATATTATTTATAGATCAGTGACATGTTCTCAAAGTAAATGATTTTTTGGGAGGGGAGGGCGGGAACCTTTAAGACCTATTGTGAAAAGGCCTTTTCAATTTTACAAGATTTTTTTTTTTCAGAATTTTTAAACTCTTTTAAGAACTCTTACACACACACACACACACACACACATACACACATCAACACATGCACCAACACACACACACACAGAGAAAATAGATCCAAAGTGCATGCATCTCAGAAAAACCAGCCTACCTAAGCAGGGTGACCACATGCTCCAGAGCGTTGATCTCCTCAGTGGGCCGCTGGACGATGACCTTGGGTTTGGGCGTCGCTGTCGGCTTCTGCACGATGCGCTTGTCCAGCTGTGCCTTCAGCTCTGCACACACACACAGGACTGGGCTTGGAACCTGCATGCTCCACTATTAAATACATCTATCAGAAAATATGAGATTGTCCATCCGAGCCTTCAGCTCTGCAAACAGACAAGGAACTGTGCTTGGAACCTGCATGCTCCACTACTGAATGTATCTATCAGAAAATATGAGACTGTCACTCAGAATGAGTGGCGTGGGAACATCCCACTGAAACTGTGCGGATGACAGGGTAGCCAACCCCCCCCGGCCCCCCCCAAAAAAAACCAAAAACAAAACAAAACAAAAAATCCTTTGTTACTTACCTGCATTGGATTTCTTGAGGGTGGAGACCTCCTCGTGGAAGTCCTTGTTGCGTTTGGTCAGCTTGGACAGTCGCTCCTCCATGGAGCAGATTGTCACTGCATGCTGCCGCACCTGGTACATTGACACCAATGCTGCTGTTGTTGTTGTCGTTGTTGTTATAAGGTTCGTTCATTACATCCTGAGAGAACACTGGCTGGACTCCTAAACACTTTATTCTATTCAGCTATAGGCTACTTCTTCTTCTTCTTCTTTGTTTGTGAGCTGCACCTCCCACATTCACTCAAATGTACATGAATGGGCTTTTAGATGAATGACCGTTTTTACCCCGTCATGTAGGCAGCCATACTGTGTTTTTGGGTGTGTGCATGCTGGGTATGTTCTTGTTTCCATAACCCACCGAACACTGACATAGATTACAGGATCTTTAATGCATGTCTTTGATCTTCTGCTTGCATATACACACAGAGGGGGTTGAGGCTCAGGCACTGGCAGGTCTGCACATATGCTGACGTGGGAGATTGGAAAAATCTCCACCTTTTACCAACCAGGTGCAGTTACCGAGATTTGAACCCGGGACCCTCAGATTCAAAGCCCAACACTGTTACCACTTGGCTATTGTGCCTGCCAGCTATAGGCTACAGTACAGAGAGGTCCACACACAATCACTTGAGGAAGTGCCAGTAGTGGTCACTGCAAGGCAAGGAAAGGAACAGAAAGGCAGAGACAGAGAGAGGTGCTGTCAGCCTGGGATGAGGTGGTTCTTTACATTCTTTGACCTGCGGTGCCAGAGTTGTTTCCACAGTTGCTGCAATCCTTGTGCTGGCTAAACTGATTGTGAATGACCGTATGTCATGTGAACACACACACACACAAAGGCTTGTACACACACAAACAAAGAAATGCACACACACACACACACACACACACACACACACACACACACATGGGCTGACCTGTTCTTTATAGGACTCCACATCCTCCTCGTTCTTTTTCTTCAGCTCTTCCTTCTCCTCCTGTAGCTGGCTCACCTCCACCTTCATTCGATCCTCCAGCTGTACAGCATACATCATCCACATCATGCATCATCCACATCGTGCATCATCCACATCGTACATCGTCCACATCATGCATCATTCACATTGTGCATCACCCACATCATGCATCATCCACATCGTGCATCATCCACATCGTACATCATCCACATCGTGCATCATCACATTGTACATCACCCACATCGTGCATCATCACATTGTACATCATCCACATCGTACATCACCCACATCATGCATCATCCACATCGTAATCCATCATCCACCTCATGCATCATCCACATCGTTCATCCATCATCCACATCGTTCATCCATCATCCACATCGTGCATCATCCACATCAGGCATCACCCACATCGTACATCATCCACATCGTACATCACCCACATCGTACATCACCCACATCGTACATCACCCACATCGTACATCACCCACATCGTACATCACCCACATCGTACATCACCCACATCATACACTGTCCACATCAGGCATCATCCACATTGTACATCATCCACATCGTACATCACCCACATCGTACATCCATCATCCACCTCATGCATCATTCACATAGTGCATCAATCATCCACATCGTTCATCCATCATCCACATTGTGCATCCATCATCCACATAGTACATCATCCACATAGTGCATCATCCACATAGTACATCATCCACATCGTACATAATCCACATTGTACATCGTCCACATTGCACATCCATCATCCACATCGTATATCCATCATCCACATAGTACATCATCCACATCAGTACCATGAAGACTGAAGTAATGCATCAGCCAGCTCCAGGAAGGCCCTACGCTGAACCCAGCATCACCACCAAGGGTCAACGACAGAGCAGTTGACAGGTTCACTTATCTTGGCAGCACAGTGCCCAGAAACGCCACCATCGATGAAGAGGGGAACCTGAGGATCGTGAAAGCCAGCGCCACTTTTGGCAGACAACACAACAATGTGTGGAATAGAAGAGGCATCAGCCCTGAAACTAAGCTGAAAGTCTACAGGGCTATTCTCCTCCCTACCCTGCTGTACGCCTGCGAGACCTGAGCAGTTCACCAGCACCATGCCAAGAAACTGAAACCACTCTGACACAACCTGCCTCAGGAAGCTCCTTGGGATCAAATGGCAAGACAGGGTCCCAGACACCGAGGTCTTCTCCCGTTCAGGTCTGCCTAGCATTCACACCATCCTAATGCAGTCACAGTTTCGCTGGGCAGGACATGTAGCTCGCGTGCAAGACCATCGGCTGCCAAAGAAACTTTTCTATGGTGAGCTACAGCAGGGCAAGCACTCCCACAGAGGCCAGAAAAAGCGTTTCAAGGACGCGCTGAAGTCATCCCTGAAGGCCTTTGACATCAACCCTGACACATGGGAGCATGCAGCTGTGGAGAGGTCCGCCTGGCGCTCTGCCATTTTCAAAGGTGTCATGAGCTGTGAAGCCACCAGGACGGCTGTTGCTGAGCAGCGGAGACAGGCGCAGAAAGCCCGAGATTTGGAACCCCCAGCTACTGCCACCATCCCATGTCCACACACACACAAACACACAGAGACACAAATACATACTCACACACACACACACACACACACACACACACACACATACACACACACACACACATTTACACACAAACACAAACAGGCACAGACACAAACAGACACACACACACACACACCTAAACACACAACTACACAGACAAACACACACACACACAAAACACACACACTAACACACACACACATACACACACCAACACATACACATGCACACACACACACATAGAAACTCACACAAACAGACACTCACACACACACACACACACTCACACACACACACACACACTCACACACACACACACACACACACACACTCAAACACACACACACACTCACACACACACACACACTCACACACACACACACACTCACAAACACACACACACACACTCACACACACACACTCACACACACACACACTCACACACACACACACACACACACACACACACACACACACACTCACACACACACACACACACTCACACACACACACACACACTCACACACTCATACACACACACACACACACACACACACACACACACACACACAGTAAGAGAGGGGGAGGACAGGCACCAACCTTGGCCAGCTGATCTTTCAGAGCCACCTCCATCAGCTTGTACTGCTCCACCTCCGACACCAGCTCTGAGGCCTGCTCCAGCTTGGCTCGGTCCTCGTCCTGCCGCTCCATCAGAGACTGCAACATTCACAGTCAACACTTCTTCTTCTTCTTCTGCGTTCACTCGTATGCACACGAGTGGGCTTTTACGTGTATGACCGTTTTTACCCCGCCATGTAGGCAGCCATACTCCGTTTTCGGGGGTGTGCATGCTGGGTATGTTCTTGTTTCCATAACCCACCGAACGCTGACATGGGTTACAGGATCTTTAACGTGCGTATTTGATCTTCTGCTTGCATATACACACGAAGGGGGTTCAGGCACTAGCAGGTCTGCACATATGTTGACCTGGGAGATCGTAAAAATCTCCACCCTTTACCCACCAAGCGCCGTCACCATGATTCGAACCCGGGACCCTCAAATTGACAGTCCAACGCTTAAACCACTCGGCTATTGCCCCCGTCACAGTGAACACTGATATCAGATGCTGTGTAGATTTACTGCTGATGATTTTCCGTCAGAGACTGCAACAATCACAGCGTACACTGATATCATTTGCTGCACAGATTTTCTGCTTATGGTTTTCCATCAGAGACTGGAACATTCACAGTGTACACTGATATCAGCTGCTGTGAAGTTTAAGGGAGGAAGGTGGCAGAATGGTTAAGATGCTCATCTGCCAACACAGTGTCTGTGAGGGTCTGGGTATGAATCCCACTCGCGCCCTGTCTCTCAAGCTCTTCACAGAACGTGCACCAATTTACTGCTAATGATTTCCCATCAGAGACTGAAACATTCACAGTTTAGACTAATATCAATTCCTGCACAGATTTACTGCTGCTGATTTTCACAGTATAGATTAGTGCTAATTACTGCACAAATTCACTGCTTGTGGTCTTCTGTCAGAGACAGAGACATCCAAAGTGTCAAAGGATAAAAGATAGACTACGAAATGTACATAAAGCTATTGACTGCAGTTTTCCATCACTTACTGAACCCTTCATCGTGCATATCAACTGTGGTTACCTCACATGATTCAGCATCAATTTATTGCAGATAATTTTCAATCTTGAGACTGAAACAATTCACAGTGTAGGCCTTTATCAAATGAGGACAGTTACATCACAGATTTTGCATCTGTCTACCCCTCACAGCCCTCAGAAAACGATGGTATTTAAAAAAAAAAGAAAATTGATTGATTGATGTGGATACTTATGTAGCGCCTATCCTTGATCAGAGACCAAGCTCTAAGCGCTTTACATACACAGGGACATTTCCACCACAAGCTGCCTACCTGGATAGAGCTGACTGACGGCTGCCATTGGGCGCTCATCATTCGTTTCCTGTGTCATTCAATCAGATTTCAGACGCACACGCATACACACTCAGACAGACATGTAACATTTTACGTGTATGACCGTTTTTATTTATTTACCCCGCCATGCATGCAGCCATACTCCGTTTTCGGGGGTGTGCATGCTGGGTATATTCTTGTTTCCATAACCCACCAAACGCTGACATGGATTACAGGATCTTTAATGTGCGTATTTGATCTTCTGTGTGTGCATACACACGAAGGGGGTTCAGGCACTAGCAGGTCTGCACATATGTTGACCTGGGAGATCGGAAAAATCTCCACCCTTTACCCACCAGGTGCACCGAGATTCGAACCCAGGACCCTCAGATTGAAAGTCCAACGCTTTAACCATTTGGCTATTGCACCCGTCATGATGCACACAGCGATCCCGACCCCGTACCTGTCTCAGTTGCTGCACGGTTGCCTCCAGCTCCTGCAGTTGTCGTTTTTCTGCCGCTATCGCGATCTGCAGCTTCTCTTCTTCCATGCCGCGGATTTCGTCTATCGCTCGGTTCAGCTTCTCCTCCCCTGGTTGGAAGTGTTGGAAATTCAATGTTTATGGCAATGGAAATGTAGGAACATTCATTCTTGGTGTTTTATCTTTGGCACGTCAGACACGCACACACAGACACAGACACATACACACGCACACACACATTCACAGAGAATCAAACTACCCTCCTGCACAGCTTTCCTCACAGTATCTATCAAAACACAAACACGTACACACACATACATATATCTCTCTCTTCCCCACAAACAAAACTGTCTACCAACTCATGTCAATGCACACATACATACACAGACACATGTACACACATGTATACACACAGACACACACATACATCACCACACACACATCACCACGCACACATACACACACACACACACACACATACATCACCACACACACATCACCACGCACACATACACACACACACACACACACATACATCACCACACACACATCACCACGCACACATACACACACACACACATACATCACCACGCACACATACACACACACACACATACATCCAAACACACACACACACACAGTGCCCCTCCCCCCACCTCAACCCCCCCTCCACACACATCACCACACACACAAACCCCACACACCCAAACATACAAACAAACACATTCATATTCACACACACACACACACACACACACACACACACACACACAACCCCCCCACCCCCACATACACACAACGCCTGCCCCCACACCCACACAAAGATATGACCAACCCACCCACACACATTAACACTCACACAACTCACCCATCCCCACACAAACTCACACAACCGCCCCACCCCCCCTGCCCCCTCCCCACACACAACCCCCCACCCACCCACCCACACAAACACACACATATAACCCACTCACATACCCGCAAACATTAACACACACACACACAACCCACCCATCCCCACATGAACACACATACACAACCCCTCAGCACACAAACACACAACTGCCCTGCCCCCTCTCCCTTCCCCCCACCCCCACACACAACCCACCCATCCCTACACAAAACACACACACACAACCCCCCCAACCCCCACCCCTACACACAAACACACACAACCCCCACCCCTACACACAAACACACACACACACAACCCCCACCCCTACACACAAACACACACACACACAACCCCCACCCCTACACACAAACACACACACACACAACCCCCACCCCTACACACAAACACACACACACACAACCCCCACCCCTACACACAAACACACACACACACAACCTCCACCCCTACACACAAACACACACACACACAACCCCCACCCCTACACACAAACGCACACACACACAACCCCCACCCCTACACACACACACACACACAACGCCCACCCCTACACAAAACACACACACACAACCCCCCCAACCCCCACCCCTACACACAAACACACACTCACACAACTGCCACCCTCCTCACCTCCACCCTGCACCCCCCACCCCCCCACTGAACCAACCCACCCTCCAGCCTGGCTTTCTCCACTGCGTCCACCATCCTGTTGTCCAGGTCCTTGCGAAGGGCGTCCAGTTTCAGCCTGACGTCGTCATGGTGATGGGCGTCCATCTCTGCCATCTGGGCCGTCAGGCGGTCCTTCTCGCTCAGCGCGGACTCCCACTTGGCGTACAGCAGCTCGATGTGCTTTCCTGGCGCTGTGAGATAAAACACAAAAAAAACAACAACAGGTCATGTATTTCTCTTTCTCTGTGTGAAATTCGGGCAGCTCTCCCCACGAAGAGTGTGTCGCCACACTGACAGCGCCACCCAATTTTTTGGTATTTTTTCCTGTGTGCAGTTTTATTTGATTTTCCTATCGAAGTGGACTTTTCTACTGAAGTTTGCCAGGGACAACCCTTTTGTTGCTGTGGGTTCTTTTACGTACGCTAAGTGCATGCTGCACGCAGGACTTCGGTTTATCATCTTATTCGAATGACTAGCGTCCAGACCACCACTCAAAGTCTAGTGGAGGGGGAGAAAATATTGGCGACTGAGCCGTGATTCGAACCAGCATGCTCAGATTCTCTCGCTTTCTAGGCGGACGCATTACCTCTAGGCCATCTAGGCCCGATGTGTTTGGTGTACAGCATCTCTATGTGCTTTCCTGGCACCGTGGGGAGAGAAAAAGTTATGAGTTATGAAGATGTTGGCGTACTGCACTGTA
This sequence comes from Babylonia areolata, assembly GCF_041734735.1. Classification (NCBI taxonomy): domain Eukaryota; kingdom Metazoa; phylum Mollusca; class Gastropoda; order Neogastropoda; family Buccinidae; genus Babylonia; species Babylonia areolata. The sequence continues at coordinate 42,620,076 of NC_134886.1, forward strand.
GGGAAAGAAAAAGTCGCAGTTGAACAGTGTGCTCTCAATCCCTCCTCCCACAACACACACAAAGCCCAGCATCAGAGCAAAGAAGGAAAAACGTACATTCTGTGGACAGTTCACAGTTGACTTCGCACTTGAACAGAGCGCTCTCGATGCTCTCCTTCCACAACACACACACACACACACACACACAAAGCGAAAAAGATGTACATTCCGCGGACAGTTTAGAGTTGACACTGCATTTGTGAATGACTGTATGTCATGTGAGCATACACACACACAGACACTGACACACACACACACACACACACACACATATTTGTACACACACACACACACACACACACACACACACAGAAGGCGAAAAAGACGTACATTCCGCGGACAGTTTAGAGTTGACGCTGCATTTGTGAATGACTGTATGTCATGTGAACATACACACACACAGACACTGACACACACATACACACACACACACATATTTGTACACACGCACACTCACACACACACACACACAAAAGCCCAGCATAAGAGAGAAGACGAAGATGACGAAGAAGAAGAAGACGTACGTTCCGTGGACAGTTTACAGTTGACGCCGCACTTGAAGAGAGCGCTCTCGATGGCCTCTTCCCACTCCAGGTCGGACACGAACACGTCGGCCAGCATGTCACGCACCCACAGCAGGGAGCCGTCCCCAGACACCGTGCGCACCATGCTCACCTCCTGCTTGAGGGCGCTGCTCAGCCGCCCGCTCTCCTTCAGCCGGTCCTGGGCAGTGATGGTGATGATGGTGATTGTGGTGATGATGGTGATGGTGATGGTGGTGATGATGGTGATGGTGATGGTGGTGATGATGGTGATGGTGATGATTGTGGTGATGATGGTGATGATTGTGGTGATGATGGTGATGGTGATGATGGTGATGGTGGTGATGATGGTGATAGATGATGATGATTGTGGTGATGATGGCGATGACTGTGGTGATGATGGTGATGGTGATGATGATTGTGGTGATGATGGTGATAGTGATGATGATTGTGGTGATGATGGTGATAGTGATGATGATTGTGGTGATGATGGTGATGGTGATGATGATTGTGGTGATGATGGTGATGGTGATGATGATTGTGGTGATGATGGTGATGGTGATGATGATTGTGGTGATGATGGTGATGATGATTGTGGTGATGATGGTGATAGATGATGATGATTGTGGTGATGATGGTGATGGTGGTGATGATGGTGATGGTGATGATAATTGTGGTGATGATGGTGATAGATGATGATGATTGTGGTGATGATGGTGATGGTGATGATGATTGTGGTGATGATGGTGATGGTGATGATGATTGTGGTGATGATGGTGATAGATGATGATGATTGTGGTGATGATGGTGATGGTGATGATGATTGTGGTGATGATGGTGATGGTGATGATGATTGTGGTGATGATGGTGATAGATGATGATGATTGTGGTGATGATTGTGGTGATGATGGTGATGATTGTGGTGATGATGGTGATGGTGATTGTGGTGATGATGGTGATGATTGTGGTGATGATGGTGGTGATGATTGTGGTGATGATGATGGTGATGATTGTGGTGATGATGGTGGTGATGATGATGATGGTGGTGATGGTGATGATGATGGTGACAGTGATATATGATAATGGTGAGGATGATGATTGTGGTGATGATAGTGATGGTGATATATGATGATGGTGATATATGATGATGGTGATGGTGAAGGTGATGAAGATGCTGATGATGATGAAGATGATCATGATTATTATTATGATGATGATGATGATGATGATGATGATGATATATGTTGACATACTCACTCACACACACACACACACACACACACAAACAAAACATTTCAGGCCACTTTCCACACACACATACGCACACACACACACACACACACTCATACACACATACACATACACAAAAACACACACACCAACCCACACACCAACCCACACACACACCCACACACCAACCCACACACCAACCCACACACCAACCCACACTCACACACACACACCAACCCACACACTCACCACACTTTCCTGCAGAGCCTCCCGCAGTTTCTCGGCCTCGTCCTTCAGCTGGTCGGTGCCCCCGGCAGCTCTCTTCACCTCATCCCTCAGGGCCTTGATCTGGGCCACCAGCTCCCCCCTCTCGTCCAGCAGTCTCTTCAGCGTCTGCAGGAGGTCGTCGTCGCTGATCTCCTTCTCCGGCGCCTTCACCCCTGGTGTGGAGAACGTCGTCTGGATCACGCGGCTTCTGAACCGCTCCATCTGGAAATATACGGACAGAGAGACACAGAGAGAGAGGAAGCCTTGGTACAGTATATATATAGATTATATGTAGATACACACACACACACACACACATACACACACATATATATATCTTAAATGAATAAAACAAAGTTCAAAACAAACACCTATTTTGTAAAACAAACAAACAAAAAACCCCCCTGAATATATATATATATATATATATATCTATATATCTATCTATCTATATATATCTATCTATATCGAGAGAGAGACAGAGAGAGAGAGAGAGGGTGGGGGGGGGGGGAGACAGACAGACAGACAGAGATTTTGTGTGTGTGTGTGTGTGTGTGTGTGTGTGTGTGTGTGCATGCGCACAAGCGCGTGCATTTAATGACTGACTTCCCTTCCCAAATCTATCTTTCTCTCTCTATATATCTATGTACACAGAGACAAAGACAGAAAGAGAGAGACAGGGACAGACAGAGGATATAGATAGATAAATAGATTGAGATAGATAGATCAATAGATAGATAGTGAGAAATAGAAATCCACCCTGACAATGAAACAAATACTCCTGCACACAGAAAAAAGAAAAAAGGGAAACGCTGCACTGTGGTGACACCCTCTCCTCAGGGAGAGCAGCCTGAACTTCACACAGAGAAAGCCAACATGACAAAAAGTAATACAATACATACACACACACACACACACACACACACACACACACACACATATATATATATATATATATATATATATATATATGTTATAGTGTCAGGTTATGGTTGGGCTGTGGCATCCCCAAGCCACAATACACTACCCCTTGTTTACCACCTCCCCCTACTCTCCCCCCCCCCTTCCCCCCTTATCCCCACTCCTCCCCCACTTGAGACTGTTGGTCACAGGAAGTCCCTTCCCTCTCCACCTCTCCCCCACCCCCAGCCCACCACCCCCCTCTCTCCCAGCCCTCTCCTCCCCCACATGAGACTGTTGGTCACAGGAAGTCCCTTCCCTCTCCACCTCTCCCCCACCCCCAGCCCACCGCCCCCCTCTCTCCCAGCCCTCTCCTCCCCTGCTTGAGACTGTTGGTCACAGGAAGTCCCTTCCCTCTCCACCCCCCCAGCCCCCCTCTCTCCCAGCCCTCTCCTCCCCCACTTGAGACTGTTGGTCACAGGAAGTCCCTTCCCTCTCCACCTCTCCCCCACCCCCAGCCCACCGCCCCCCTCTCTCCCAGCCCTCTCCTCCCCTGCTTGAGACTGTTGGTCACAGGAAGTCCCTTCCCTCTCCACCTCTCCCCCACCCCCAGCCCCCCTCTCTCCCAGCCCTCTCCTCCCCCACTTGAGACTGTTGGTCACAGGAAGTCCCTTCCCTCTCCACCCCCCCCCAGCCCACCACCTCCCTCTCTCTCAGCCCTCTCCTCCCCTGCTCAGCCCACATGCCTGCTCTGTTGTTGAGCCACTTGCAGGCACCTCACAAACATAGCCAGAATGATTAGCCTCTCAGACACCACTTCAACTCCCTCCTCTCCCACCCTCCTCATCCCTCCCCCCACCCTTTCCATACTGGAGTGTTTGTAGGGATTAGAACAGTGTGTGTGTGTGTTGCATCCTGGCTATTGGTCTTCCTCTTCTGACCAACCAGAGATGTCCGTTTGCAAACATTTTATACACATGGCAATGTTTACAACCAGTCAGGTGATGTGTCTCTAAATCGTAGACACAGACGGAGTGTTGGGACCGTTGGTCCATTGGGTTGTACCAGCTGGGAAAGCATGAATATAAACAGCAAGCTCACCTGGCTACAGCCTTTTCCTTGCTGCTAGCAAACTAGGGAGACAGACTGAGAGACTGAGGCTCCACTGAGAAAGACATCTGTTGACCGGGAGGGCTGTGTGCTGCTAACTGCTGCTAAATGCTAACTGCAAAGTTAGGATCAGCTGCTACGTTAGGATGTGCTGATAAGTGCTGTGTTAAGTTAGAGAAATAAACACCTCAATATTATTCATCTTACTAAAAGACCCTGCTGTGGTACGAGGAGAGAACGAATTGTGCACCAATGCTCTACCTGTTATCTTACCCTACCCCTTCCTTCTCCTTTTACCCCTACCCCCACCTTTTCACACACACTCATATATAGATAGATATAATTATTTATTTATAAATATATGTATCTCTCTATCTGTATATAATCATATATACTATACAATACAATGCAATACAATATATCCATATCTCTCTTTCTCTCTCCCCATCCATCAGTCAATCCGTCCATCCAACTCTCTGTCTATCCACCCATCCATCTATCTATCAATCTATATAGGAAAGCAGCCTCGGAACAAACACATGACCCCCTTCCTACCCACCCACCTTTTTCTGTGACTGCTCCAGGTCCACCCTCACCACCCGCTCCGTGCGCTGGACGTCCAGGAACTGGGAACGGTTGGTGTCGGCCTCCGACTGCAGCTTCTTGCGCGCGTCCTTCTCCTCGAACAGCGACCTCTTCAGGCTCTCCAGCTCCTCCCGCAGGGAGGTAATCATGTTGAACTGGTCCGTGATCTTGTTCTCCGCTCCTTTGAACCGCTGATGAGAGAGAGTGGGTGGTGGGTGGTGGGTGGTGGTGGATGGTGGGTGGTGGTGGGTGGTGGGTGGTGGGTGGTGGATGGTGGGTGGTGGTGGGTGGTGGATGGTGGGTGGTGGTGGGCGGCAAAACAGGGCCCGGTTCATTGTTGTTTATGGTTTTTGTTTGTTTTGTTGTTTTTTTTAACATGGTGGAGTTATGATCGTGAAAGTGTACATCTGTGGTGTTTTGAATATGGGGACTGGTTTTGTTGGTTATGTCTATGGTGGGTTTTTTTTATAACTGGGTTGTGAAGAATAGTGAGTAGATGTAAATGATTTCGCATCTATTATGACCAAAAGGACAGAGAGAGAGAGTGAGAGAGAGAGAGGGGGTTGGAGGGAAAGACAGAGACTGATATGGAGACAATGAGATGGAGAGAGTGAAGTCATAATCATCAAAGACAGCGACTAAATCATCTACTGAAGATAAACCATCTGTTGCACCAAAATGTAACAGGTAAAAATAAACCGTAAGTTGTTCAGGTCAGCTTCTGCAGTTTAATCAAAACATACACACAGACACACACATGATTATTCACATACACACATACATACTCATGCACTCCCACACACACACACACACGCACACACACACACTTCATATAATTCCAAGTTGAAAGATGTAGAAATGAAGACTGCTACACACATCCACACACAACATACCCACACATACACACATCCACACTCAAACACACGCTTACACACAATCACTCACATCCACCCGCACCCCCAAACCCTGTCAAAATACCCACACATTCACACCAACGCACATCCACACTTACACACTTACACTCAATCACTCACACCCACCCTACCCTACCCCTAAACCCCGTCAAAATACCCACACATTCGCACCAACGCTCATACACAATCATACACATGCACACGCACAGTCACTCACATCCACCTCCCCACTGCTCCGAAGCCCGCCTAAATACCCACACACCACCATACAGGCAGAAGGACAACACTCGGCGGTCACAATGACTCGTTTGGCCCTACACACCTGTCTGAGACTCATGAGTTCCTTCTCCCGGGCGTCCCGTTCTTCCGCCACCTTGGTGGTGCTGGAGGCTTCCCGGATCTTGTTCACCTGTCAGGTGTCAAACGTAACACATCAGCACCACACCTGTCAAGTGTAGAACATGTCAGCATCACACCTGTCAGCATCACACCTGTCAGGTGTCAAACACGTCGGCATCACACCTATCAGGTGTCAAACGTAACACGTCAGCACCACACCTGTCAAGTGTAGAACATGTCAGCATCACACCTGTCAGCATCACACCTGTCAGGTGTCAAACATGTCAGCATCACACCTATCAGGTGTCAAACGTAACACGTCAGCACCACACCTGTCAAGTGTAGAACATGTCAGCATCACACCTGTCAGCATCACACCTGTCAGCATCACACCTATCAGGTGTCAAACACGTCGGCATCACACCTATCAGGTGTCAAACGTAACACGTCAGCATCACACCTGTCAAGTGTAGAACATGTCAGCATCACACCTGTCAGGTGTCAAACACGTCGGCATCACACCTATCAGGTGTCAAACGTAACACGTCAGCATCACACCTGTCAAGTGTAGAACATGTCAGCATCACACCTGTCAGGTGTCAAACACGTCGGCATCACACCTATCAGGTGTCAAACGTAACACGTCAGCATCACACCTGTCAAGTGTAGAACATGTCAGCATCACACCTGTCAGGTGTCAAACACGTCGGCATCACACCTATCAGGTGCCAAACGTAACACGTCAGCACCACACCTGTCAGGTGTAGAACATGTCAGCATCACACCTGTCAGGTGTCAAACATGTCAGCATCACACCTGTCAGGTGTCAAACATGTCAGCATCACACCTGTCAGGTGTAAAACATGTCAGCATCACACCTGTCAGGTGTCAAACACGTCAGCATCACACCTATCAGGTGTCAAACGTAACACGTCAGCATCACACCTGTTAGGTGCCAAACATAACACGTGAGCATCACACCTGTCAGGTGGCACAGACATGCCTATCCCAGCATCTATCAGTACTACAGCCTTAAAAAAAAAATCAGGAAAAAAACCAACTAAAATCATCACTAACACCATGTAACGTTTACCCGCAGTCACAGAGAACACATAAACAGACCCAATAAAAAAAGAAAACAGCAACAACAACAGAAAACAAAACCAAACCAAAAACAACTCGGAGTTCAACACACAGGTGTAGATGACAGTCATGCTGATTTTGCCTGAGGCAGCGTTCCAAACACATCAACTTCATTACTGTTTAAAGTCTTTTCTGGCATTTTTGTTCACTCGTTCTTTCGTTTGAGTCACCATGTTGGTTTGCAGATTCACTTCATCGCCTTTTTAAAATTCTGGAGCCAACAGAACACTGGCGCATGCATGTCTATGCTGCCCTTGTGTGATTGTTTGAAGATAACGACCACCTGGAATTTGTATTTGGGGGGAACAGCCACATACTTTTTTGTATTTCTGAAACAAAATGACAGTTTTATAAAATAACAAATTCAGACCAGTATGAAGCCAGTGAAAAAAAGGGAAATTCTTCTTCTTCTTCTTCTGCGTTCCCTAGCCACGTTAGATTTTCAGTCCGGTCAGGACGGAGAAATTTACGGTCTGCCGCAGTGGCCCCACTGGTCCCAACAGTTTCTCCTGGAGCTCCACCGGGCTGGGCCATGCCTGGCGTTTCAGAGCGTCGGACGTGGGGCAGGACTGCAGGATATGGGAGGGGGCCTGTGGTCCTGTGCCACAAGGGCACTGGTCAGCATGGGACATCTTCAGACAGTAGAGATGGGAGGGGAGCTGACAGTGTCCTGTTTGTAGTCTGAAGATTGTGACCTGTGCCGCTCTGTCCAGCTCATGGATGTCCAGACGTTGGCGCCATGTTTTCCTGAAGCCGTTTCTCAGTATCATAAATGAGGTGGTATGGCCACGTGACAACGCAGTCCCAAACCAAAATGGACCTCCATAGCAACATCGTCATCATTATCGTCATCCTCCTCCTCCTTCAACGTTATCAATATAAACAAAATAGTCTCAAAGTCTATGGCTTTTCATGCCCTGCTCTCATGGTGACCTCAGTTTCGATACCTATCCACTTCCGTGCTTGGGGTGAGTCCTGTCAATGTCGTCAGTGTTGGCAGATTCATGGGGGGCTGTTGTTTGAGGGACGTAGTGGTGGTCTCCCCTCTGGGAGGGACGCTCACTCAGTCTGGCTCCGCGACTAAGCCATTATTGTCATTAGTAAGGGGCTTAGTAGGTGGTGTCCTAAGTACGTTAAATCAGAACAGGCACCACTGAACATAATCGAAGTGACTCAGCAGCAGTGCAGGGTCTCCTCTGGTGTGTGGCCTCCTGGTGACCTAACATCAATGGTTCCCTGTGGACTGCCAACACTGGAACTGTGACGGACGAACCCGGGTGTGGTTGTGTATGGGGGAATCTAAATGAGCGGCGTGGGAGTAATGCCACTGAAACGGTGCAGATGGTGGGGCATGTGACAAGGTCCGACAGGCTCACCAAGAACATCCTTCAGGGTAAAAGGAGACGAGGCAGACAAGGAAGAAAGGGGCAGACAACATCACAGAGTGGACAGAGAGGAGCTTCACTGAAACTCCAGCCCTGTCCCATGACTGCCACAAATGGAGACTGTTGATGATGCATTCAGCAGTGCAGCACCCCCACAAACAAACCAAGTTTCGGGACCAGTCACAATGATAGTGATGTCTATGTGTTTGCCCACACTTATGTCCGCATGTATGCGTAAGAAAAAAAAGAGACAGGGCAGACAAGGCAAGGCAGGGAGTTTATTTCATGTACCCTGGGGGCATAGAAACGTCAGTTTTTTTTCGTTTTTTTCTTTTCCTGCATTCCAGTTGCCATTGCTATATAGCCAGATTAACTGCAGTAATGAAACAATGTAGTCCATCCAAAGGACGCCTTCCAACTCCACAGCTTCTCCTCAACTCCTCAAGGCCCACCACCTCAGGCCAGAACTGACACTGCAGGTAAAGCAACAATATTTGATTAAAAAAAAAAAACCCTAAAAAAAAAAACAAAAAAAATCTAAAACCCCCTCCAAAACAATGCATGCTTTTACAAACACAGGAATATGAATTCAGGAAAACTGAAAGACAAAAAAAAGGAAGAAAAAAACAGCAACAAAAATACCATACACACACACACACACACACACACACACACACAAAACATCACCTTGATGTTAGCATTAGACAGCAGTTTGCATGTTGTCTACAATGCATGTTTTTACAAACACAGGAATATCAATTCAGGAAAACTGAAAGACAAAAAAAAGGAAGAAAAAAACAGCAACAAAAATACCACACACACACACACACACTTCAAGTGGAAAGACGTTAAACTGAAGACACACACACACACACACACACACACACACACACACTCACACACACACACACACACACACACAAAACATCACCTTGATGTTAGCATTAGACAGCAGTTTGTCCCTCTCCCTCAAGTCTTTCTTCAGGACTTCTATTTCTCGCGTCAGCTTGCTGATGGTGGAGTCCTGGAACAACAAACCACCACCGTTTACATGGGTGCACTGAACAATTCTCTTTTCTCTCTTTCAAGCTTTCTTGCTCGTTTCTTTAGTACACATGAACACACAGATTACTCATTGACACAAGCGTACATACATGAGTGAGCACACACACACACACACACACACACACATGAATGCTTTAAAGTTTGCAATCCATAA
>NC_134886.1:42634748-42667248 GCF_041734735.1 Babylonia areolata
TCGCAAGTTAGCGATCTCCTTCATCCGGTCTGTCAGCTCCTGTCGCAGCATGGCGGGACTCGACGCTCCCTGCGTCTGCATCTGAGTCAGCTAGAAAGAGAAGTGGGCACGGAGAGAGAGAGAGAGAGAGAGAGAGAGAGAGAGAGGGGTGCAGAGTTTTGACAAGAACAGAGGCAAGGTGTATGTTCTTCTTCATCTACTTCTTCTTCTTCTTCTGCATTGGTGGGCTGCAACTCCCACGTTCACTCGTATGTTCCAGTGGGCTTTTAAGCGTATGGCCGTTTTTCTGACCCTCACACTCCAACTGCCATGTAGGTGGCTATATTTCCCCCACCTCCTAAAAGCCATGCAGGTGGCTATATTTCCCCCACCTCCTAAAAGCCATGCAGGTGGCTATATTTCCCCCACCTCCTAAAAGCCATGCAGGTGGCTATATTTCCCCCATCTCCTAAAAGCCATGTAGGCGACCATATTCCCCTCCCCCCCCCCCCCTCCCCCTAACTGCTATGTACATGGCCATGTTCCCCCCACCTGCTCAACTCCCAGTTAGGCAGCCATATTCCCTTTTCAAGGGGTGTGTGCATGCTGGGTATGTCCTTGTTTCCATAACCCACCCAACACTGACATGGATTACGAGGATATTTAACAGGCGTGTTTGATCTTCTGCATGTGTGCACACATGAAAAGGATTCATGCACCAGCTAGTCTGCATATTTGTCGAATTGTGAAATCAGAAAAATGTCCACCATTAATCAACCAGGTGCACCAAAAGTGGGGACTGAGCTCAGGTAACTTGAGTGAGAATCCAGCAGTTGAAGTAATTAATCAGCCAATGTAAAATGTTTGGTCCAGACCCCAGATGTGGCACCCACTCAGTCCAGCACAAGGAATCACTGAACAGAGAGGACACTGCAGCAGAGCAGGTCATCTAAGTTAGACAGAATGTTTTTTGTTGTTATTTAATTTTGTAAAAATATTATACATTATGCACTGTTGTGTCCTTGTTTTTTTACCTCTAAACTTGACTTTCAAAATGGTTTATTACATGTTTTCTGTCCATACCCAATCACTAAACCAAGTCTTCAATGAAACCTGGATGAAAGACTCAAGCTGTGTCATACTGTTCACCCTGTAATGCCATGTTGTAACCTTGAACTCTGACCCCCCGTCACCCTGTAATGCCATGCTGTAACCTTGAACTTTGACCCCCCTGAACTTAACACTCTAAAGGGTTTTTGCTTTCACCAGGACCAATCACTGGATCAAGCTTGATGAAGACTGGATCTGACACCTGAATTCTCTTGTACCTGCAAGCTTCTCAAAATGTAAAAAAAACCAAAAAACAAAAAAACCAAAAAAAACCCCCCAAAACCCCCAAACAAATAAAAAACACAAAAGAAAAAGAAAGTGGGCAGAGAAGTGGGCAGAAATTGAAAGTCCAGCGGTCAGCACCAAAACTTGGGACAGACACACAAATCAGCCGTGACTGAAACCAGAAATAATGCCTGAAGTGACTGATGACTATGTTCATTTGGGGAGAGGCACAGGATTGAGATGGTTCAGGTCTGTTGTCACTACACTAGCAGTTCAGCGGAGAAGCCTGTTTTCTTGTCCATCATGTTCAAGCACTCAGAAAAAAAATCAATCACTGCACTTCATCCCACCAACTTCTAGCTAGCTCGGTGGATGCCTCGGTTCTTATGTGCATGTGCATGTGCATGTGTGTGTGTGTGTGTGTGTGTGTGTGTGTGTGTGTGTGTGTTCTTGGGTGCTTTGTGTCTGACTGACATGTTGTTGTTGTATAGTGTTTTGAGAGGTTTGAAATCGCTACATTAATGTTCTGTTATCCCCATTCCCCCCCCCCCCCCCCCATTTATTCATTTATATTTTTTTGAAAATTATTATACATTATTTCATTCATTATCGTTACTGATAAAGATTTAATAAAAACTGAAAGCATAGACATATACTGTGTCATGCTGGCTGTTTCTTTACATCTGAACATGATTTTTGTATTTCAGATGCCAGTTGATCTTGTGTAGTCATGTGCTTTGGGGCACTTTTGGCGTCTTTAACCCGGGTGAAATATTTTTCCAAGGGCATCATGTCAGAAGAAAAAATTTTCTTTCTTTGGGATTCATTTTAGAAGAAATATTGTTCCACAGGCATTATGATATACAGAATATGTTTTGAAGGGCATGATGTCAACAAAAATACATTTCAAAGGGCATAGCCACTTCTTTTTTTTTTTCCTTCACAAATACCAAAATGGACTACCTTCTGTCAACAACAAAACTAAAGGTGTATGAAAACACACACAGTACAGAAACGAACAACTCTTCAGCATACTATTCACAACAATCACAGCTACCTTTTTTCTGTCTGCCGATGTGCAAATTTGCAGTCATGGACACTTATTATAGCTTGCTGTCAAACCCATATCATCATTCAATAAAATATAAAAATTCAATTTTAAAAAATCCGTTTCATTATAAATTCGGGACAGAACTAGCATGACAATGCGCACACTCCTAGCGCAAACTAACAACAAACCACAGCAACCATTCCATGCAGAAAAGAACTCCACTCTTGTCTGGACACCTCAAAGCAGGTAATCACATAACAATGCAACACATTCAACATGCGACATCTGGCCTTCTATCCTTGAAAACAAGCCACACTGTAAAAGATCTCACCACAATGACCCGTTTCTCACTGTCACGCAGCCACTGTGCAGCACCATAGCCACAAGCAGCCAATGTGCCACTATAGTAGCCACTGTTCACCAGCATAGCCACTAGTAGCCACTGCACTAGTAGTCACTGTACACCAGCATAGCCACTGGTATTAACCACTATACAGCAGCACATTCACTAGTAGCCATTGCACAGCAGTATAGCCACAAGTAGCCAATGTACACCAGCACAGCCACTGGTAGTAGCCACTGTGCACCAGCATTACTACTAGTAGCCACTGTACACCAGTACAGCCACTGGTAGCCACTGTGCACCAGCATTACTACTAGTAGCCACTGTACACCAGTACAGCCACTGGTAGCCACTGTGCACCAGCATTACTACTAGTAGCCACTGTACACCAGTACAGCCACTGGTAGCCACTGTGCACCAACATAGCCACTGTACAGCAGCATAGCCACTGGTAGCCACTGTGCACCAGCAAAACCATAGTCTTCGAAGCTACTAACATCATCTGGTATGTTGGCTGTACCTGTGCCTTCATGGCTGTCAGTTCCGCTTTCTTGGCGTTGACCTCTGCTTCCAGCTGCGCTATTCGCTGAGAGGAATCGGCGTTGCCCGAACCCATGATGATGGATGGCTCTTGCTGAAGTTTGGTCTGAGCAGACAAAAACAACAACAGGTCCTCAGTCATGTAAATGTTGATGGCTATTCAATTTGAAAAAAAACAACAACAAAACAGTCTTTAGCATGCTTTTGATTTGAAATCAAAACTTTAGATAATAAACAATAGTTTCCATAAAAGTTTGGTCTCTACAGACAGAGTCAGGTCTCAGACATGTAGATGCAATGCGCTTACTTTCTTAAAGTTTTTTTTTTCCTTAGCATGCTCTTGATTCAAATCCTAACTTTCAGATAATAAACAGTATTTTCCATAAAGACACCAGGTCTCAGATCATGTAGATGTTGATGGCTATTAATTTTTTAAGGCTTTTTTTCTATTTCTTTTTTCAGCATGCTCTTAATTTGAATTCTAACTTTAGGATAATAAATAACATTTCACCAAAAAAAAAAAAAAGAAAAAAAAGAAAAAAAAGAAAAAAAAAGAAGAAGATTTTATCACACCCAGACTTTGTATTTGCCTTGACCAAGCTATAAAAACAAAAACAAAAACAAACCCATTGCCCATTCAAAATCAACAACAACAACACACACACACACACACAAAACAAAAACAAAAACACTTTCAGTTTTTACTGTGTTAAATTCAAACTTTTTGTGGCTTAACCATGAAAACAACTGTCCATTCAACATGCTTCAGACACTCAGCAAGGGGCAGAAGCACTGACAAACATCACAAAAAGCTATGTTTTCATCTTTTCCCCTCCTGTGTAATTCTCAACAGCTCATCCATTTCCAGTATGAACTAAAATGACTATTAGTGAGTGAGTTTGAGAGTTTCATCAGAATTTGTTGGTTTTGGAATTTGTTGGTTGTGTCTATGATTGTGTGCTATGACTTGTGTGCATGTGTTTGTGTGTGTTTTGTGTGTGTGTGTATGTGTGTGTGTGTGTGTGTGTGTGTGTGTGTGTGCAATTTGTTGGTTGTATCTATGATTGTGTGCTATGACTTGTGTGCATGTGTTTGTGTGTGTTTTGTGTGTGTGTGTGTGTGTGTGTGTGTGTGGATGAAAATTTTTTAAATAATTTTTGGTATATTGTGTTTAATTTTTTCCTTTTTGATATTTACGTGTGTGTTCTATTTGTAAACGCCTGGGACTTATTTTCAAGATTAGGCGAAAATGCTCATAATAATAATGATAATATTGATAATAAAAAGCTCAATTTACCTCCCAAACCTGCATATCCTGAACAAACTGAAGACCCTGATTGCAAAACTTACTCTCCGTAAATAAACAAGAAACCTACAATGATAATCTGAAAGACTGGAGATTAGTGACTGAACTACAAGCCTTTGGCCCTGGGGTCAAGCTGTTCTCTTGCTGGGGTAAATGAAAGAAATTATTCTGTATGCCAGACCCTTACACCTTACAAACACGTTGAATCGAGACCCTTGAAGCATCAGAGTCTTTCTACTGAAGTCTAACCTATCATTTTTCTAAGGTTTGAAACAAGAACACCTGTGATAATCAATCACATTATATCTTACTGAAACAAGAACATGTCAGTAGCAAAGCACACATGCACACGCACACACACATGCACACACACACACACACACAATATCAATACCTAAACATCCACAAAAGCTGATGAGCTTCTGAGGCCAGTGTTTTGAACTGAGATTTTGAGTCGGCATGGTGAATTTGGTCAAGTTTATTCCAGGTGACAGAACCAAGATATGAAAAGAAAGGCACCCTGTCCTTGTTAACTTCTTTTTATAATAATAATGTACAGAAGTAGTGCATACAATATTTAATTATTGATACATTTTTTGTCCTAATCCCACTTCCCCTGTCCCGCCTCTCACACACACTCTTCCAATATTATGTTTTTTCTTTCTCCAATCACTGACACTCACCCTCTCCATTTTACATTTTGTACTCTATCTTTTCTACATTCTGTTCTCTCTCTCTCTTCCTTTCTTAGTCCCCTCCCCCTTGCCCCCCCCCCCCCCCCCCAGCCCCCCCTTAATTTCTAATTTAATTATAACAATCATCATTATGATAGAAATGATAATAATCCAAATAATAATAATATAATTTATTTTCAGTCTAATATCATCATCTTAGATGAACAGACCATAAATAATTAAACGAAACTTTTTATAAATGTGGGATACATACAGCATATGAGTCAGCAGTGGATCGCTATGAATGGGATGGAGCGAAAGGTGCAGAATACTTTATTATCTCAACAAGAGAAATTCATTTGTGGTGTAAAACACATAAACAATACATGGAAATCACAGTCATTCAACATGTATACATAAAAGACATAAATTGTTTGGATGGCAACCCATGCGTACAATAAATGATCACAGTAGATAACAACAACACAACAGAAACCTTTAAAAGGTAACTTAGAGTAAATCATACATACATCATCACAGCCATACATGTGCAACACAAAATCAGTTAAAGGATATGAATAAAACAGCCATGAAATAGCATAGTAAAAGTAGACACAAGACATAAAAGGATTATGATAACAATGCAATTCAACAATATTTTGATGTAAGGTGTCACATTCCACAAACACACACTCTGGCGTACATTTTTTTAATCACAGATCTGATAATCAATTATTGCTGTTTAATAGCTGAATTGAGGTTGGTTTTAAGCTGCATTTGGTTCTGTTTGTTTTAAATTTGGGGACACAGAACCGTTTGCCTGAAAGTAAGAGTTGGTAATAATCTGCCAGCATATGGCTGCTGTCACTTGAAATGCATTTGGCTTTCTGTCGTACTCTGACATTGTACAGTTTGGTACATATTCATATCTGCAATTTGTAGGATTGTATTCATTTGAAGAGACATGTTACAATGCACAACTGTATATGTACTGTTTCATGTGAGGCACTTAGAGTCCATTATATGGGGAGTTTGCACCATGTAAATACAATCTATCATTATCATCATTATAATGATCTACTCTCCCTGCCCATGACTGCACCATGTAAATACAATCTATCATTATCATCATTATAATGATCTGCTCTCCCTGCCCATGACTGCACCATGTAAATACAATCTATCATTATCATCATTATAATGATCTGCTCTCCCTGCCCATGACTGCAAACAAGCAAGCACACAAATGAGTGTCCACACGCACACACCCATCCAAGTATGCACCTGCAGACACTTACATCATCATCCACACAAACACACGTAACGCAAATCACACATAAAAACAAAAACAAAACAAACCCCCCCCCCCCACACCCCCCTCCCCAACTAAAAACATCTCCCCACCTTTAACTCTGAGATCTGCTTCTGTAGTTGTTGCACCAGCTGATCTTTGCGGATGGATTCAAACTCAAAACTGCGTAAACGGGTCACCTCTTCTGTCAGGAGGGCCAACCGCTGCTCCTGTTACAAATCATGAAGGTTCAAAGTGTACGTTCAGCGGTAAGGATCAGGAGTAACAACCTGAATGGTCAGCAAAAAATTCAGTGACAAAATGATCAAGAATATGTGTGCTCACATATACAGGCAATTACTATCTGAGCTTGTGTTTGGATGGCCAGTACTATGATCACTCCTCAAAACCTGCATGTTGTTGTTTTGTTGGTTTTTTTTGTCTGAAAAAATGTCTGTGTTGAAAGTTTCAAGTCTGGTATGGTCTTCTTTTAACAGAAAACACCAATTTGAAAAAAACAAACAAACAAACAAAACAACAACATATATACCAAAAATAATTTTTACAAAAAACTTTGAGTAAATTATATTCTATTCATACCCTTTTTCAAAACAATGTTCAACAATAATCACATCCTAGAAAATTCTACACCTTTTTTCCCCCACTACAGATGCTCTTATTAGAAAGACCCACCACTCTGAGGGTAATTTTCCCATACATAATAAATCACTGACGTTGCGACATATACCTGGGAAAGTAATTAGCCCTCATGCATAAGAACCGTTCACGCCGTTGTGGCGTTCCTCCCAACAGAGAGGGTAGTCATGCGATGTAAGCGATATTGATTAACGATTGCGAGATCAGGATCACACTCAACTCAACCAGCCCTCCCCCGAAAGGCCCCATTGATTTATTGGCCCTGTTAACAGGCGGTGTACAATCCATCCCCACCCAGATCCTGCCTGTTCTGAGGATGTGACCATTAATAACGGGCATAGATTTATGTGAGCGATATACATCTCGCCATGAACGACCGCATTCACAGTAGTTCTGATTGGGTTCAGTGTTCTATTCAGCAGACGTGGAATTTTCCCTTCTCAGGTTTCCTGTCCTAGAGTCTCTTGTGTACCTGTGTGCCATCTGAAAGGGGGCGTTAAAAGCGACAGGGACTTGGAAGTTGTGTGCCTTGTGTCTGAATTAAAAAACATTGTCGTTTATTGCTTTCATTAAAAAAAAAAAAAATTCATTTGACATTGTTGCTTTCATTCAGCCAACCTCAGTGGGCCACATCAGGACTGACCAAAAAAAAAAAAAAAAAAAAAAAAATCAGCCGCATTAAACACAAAACTGGATTGGAAAATCCTAGGAACCTGCAAGACAGCAATGTCCAGGACATATCAACCAGTAAGCTCCTAAAGGGAAAGAAGATTAGGCTGTACAAAGGACGTCAGCCCTTCCCCGTGATTTATTGTCCACAGATTTTCACAAATTGTAAAAAAGAATAAAAAAAAAAAAAAAAAAATCAAAGCCACAACAAAAAAACATACATGAAAAAGGCCGTACAGGTAAATAACACTGCAGAATAGACCGCTAGTGCTTAAGATTTCACTACCTAGTTGCCAGGGAAAAAAACAACACAAACACAACATCACATTTGTGGAAACGAGAGGGAAAATATGTCAAGGCTTGCTGGAACAAAACCAAAATGGGGAATGGACTAGGAAGGTCGAAAAAGCAGACAACAGTGAAGGATGAAAAAAGGCAAAGGCAACAGAAAATATGGCTCACACATCAAGTGTATCTAAAATGAGATAAATGTTTGTTTTTTAAGGTGCACAAATACACTTTGTCTGTCCCTGACGTTTTTCCACTACTCTACACCGCCTCCACCTCAAACAGGCAATCTTATAATCATAAGAAACTAATCTTTGGAAAACGTTAAAAACTGATTCCCCCTCTTCTTCCCTGCTGTTTAAAAATCAGTCAAAAACAAGTATAGAAACACACACACACACACACACACACACACACACACACACAAACACAATAAAAACAACAACAAACAAACAAACAGACCAAAAAAAAAACAAACCAAAACAACCCTTACAACAGTTAACCTTTCATTTTCAAAGCTTAAAAACACACACACACAATACTTTATTTGATTTCATAAATGTCAAGATTTCACATGGCAATTTGAAAAATGTCAACCTGAAAAGCGATCACTTTACTAAGATTCAGTTTGACTCCAGTACAGGCAAGGTCAAATGAGAAGCAAACAGCAAACACAATATGCGAGAGAAAAAAACAACACGAACCAGAAGAAAAGAAGACAGGAAAAAAAAAAACATACACACATAAAAACACAGATAAACAGACTGCAGACAGGTTGACAGATAGACAGAAAGGCAGACAAAAAGTTGATCTGAAATGACAAAAAAAAAAAGAAAAAAAAAAAAAAAGAAGAAGAAAAAACGCAAACCTTTTCCTGTGCCTGTTGTTGGAGGAGATCCACCCCAGATGGGTCACCCTGGGTACTGGCACTGCCCCGTGGAGTACCTCCATTCATCCAGCCCCCTGCGTGCAGCAAAGTGATGACTGATGTTGCTATGGCATTACTTGCTTTGAAGGATGATTAATTTTTTTGAAAAGATATTAATAATAATAATGGTATTTATATTGCGCTGAATCTTGTGGAGAGACAAATCAAAGCGCTTTCGCACCAGTCATTCACACGCATGCATAATTCTAAAACTGGAGAAACTGAAGAAAAGAAAGAGGCAGGGAAGGGAGGCTATTTTGGGAAGAGGAGGGTTTTAAGGACAGACTTGAAAAAGCTGAGTGTGGAGACTTGACGAAGCGAAAGAGGAAGTTCATTCCAATTGCAAGGTCCGATGGAATCATTACTGCAAAGTCCTAATGGACTGTCACAACTTGTACCGCTGCTGAAGAATCTGTAAACTTGGCTGTCAATGAAAATACATGCATGTGTTATACTAATACCTGTATGGATATCATAAATGCTGGTGTTTGGATAATATGTCAGTTCTTTATTTTTCTTCTTCTGCTTCCTTTGGCCATAGTTTGCCTATTGTTGCTGGTTTTTTTTTATCTTAAAAATTCAATCTCTCTAGAAAGCTCCCTCTTTTCCTATATTTTGACGTAACAAGCTAACCATACCTTGTTGCATACATTTTTGACATTACATGCTAACTATACCTTGTTATACATTTTTGACACTACAAGCTAACCATACCTTATCGCATACATTTTTGACACAACAAGCTAACCATACCTTGTCGCATACATTTCTACGATACAAGCTAACCATACCTTGTAGCACACATTTTTGACATTACAAGCTAACCATACCTTGTTGCATACATTTTTGACATTACAAGCTAACCATTCCTTGCCCCATACACTTTTGACACTACAAGCTAACCATATCTTGTGAAATACATTTTTGACACTACAACCGAACCATACCTTGTCACATACATTTTTGACACTACAACCGAACCATACCTTGTCACATACATTTTTTATACAACAATTTAACCCTACCTTGCCACGTAGATTTTTGACACTACAAGCTTCTGCTTCTTCTTCTTAGTTTGTGGGCTGCATCTCCCTCATTGACTCACACATACACGAGTGGGCTTTTAAGTGTATGACTGTTTTACCCCCCCCCCCCCCCCCCCGGCCCCTATGTAGGCAGCCATACTCCATTTTCAGGGGTGTGCATGCTGGGTAAGTTATTGTTTCCATAACCCACCAAACGCTGACATGGATCACAGGATCTTTAATGTGTGCATTTAATCTTCTGCTTGCATATACACACGAAGGGGTTTCAGGCACTAGCAGGTCTGCACATATGTTGACTTGGGAGATTGGAAAAATCTCCACCCTTTACCCACCAGAAGCCGTCAGCGAGACTTGAACCTGGGACCCTCAGATTGAAAGTCAAACACTTTAACCACTCGGCTACTGCGCCCGTCTGTCGCATACATTTTTGACACTACAAGCCAGCCGTACCTTGTCGCATGGCTGGAGGGTTGCCGCCCGCAGCACTGGAGGTGACCGGCTGGAAGCGAGGGATGTCGAAAGTGGACCGTCGTGTGGCCCCCGCACTGAGGGGTCGTGACCTGAGTGGGGGGCGGGGCAGCGGGGTGTGGGGGGTGGGCTGGGTCCAGGTGGAGGGGGGCTGGCCCCCAGCAGTGGAGGAGAGGAGAGGGAAGGGGGCTGGCACAGCCTGCTGCTGTTGCTGCTGATACAGCTGTTGGCAGAGTTGAAGGTACATGTCAGGACAGGAACAGGGCAACAGACTTTGTTGATATGCATACACCGAATTTCCCTCCCACAACACCTCAATTATTACACACCATTTCCTCTAAAACATACATTTACACTTTCCTACACTAATATTCACAAGCATCCCCTCTCTATCACCCACTACCTCTCTTCTCTCCGTCTGGTAACACTTCCAGTGAATAGACGTTGAACTGAAGATCTCAACAGGGCAACAGAAAGAAACACTTGTAGTTGTACCATGTGTTGAATAATGGAAATCGTAATATGGTTTATATTCTTTTTCCATTGTGTTACTTGACATACAGTATTAAGTAAGCAAAGTGTCAACCATTCAATACCGATGCTAATCTAATGCTCATCATTTGTTATAACATTGCATCACTATCAATATCTGATGACTGTTTTCAACTTGACCATGAAAAAAAAAGTGAATTACAAAAAGGAAAAAAAAGAAAAAAAGAAAAAAAAAAAGAAAGAAATACTTTTCAGAGAAAAGAAATCCTTTCATAAAAATTTGTTATAAATGCTTGACATGAAATAACCACATATATGAGCACTGCTGCTACTTAATACAGCTGTCACACAGTTCAAGGTATACTTCATTTGACAACATCAGGACCACAGCAAAAACACTTGAAAACGTTTACAGAAAATTTGGAAGAAATGCTTTACATAAAACAACTGTAAGCGCTGCTGCTACTGATACAGATATCGAAGTTCAAGGTACAGGTCAAGTTCGGAAAGTTTTAACAGGAAGAAACACATTTTAGTACATATTTCCTTTCACAGAATTTGGAATAAATGTTTTACACAAAACAGCCATTAAATAAATAAAAATTCACAAATAAAAATATATAAAAAAAACTGTACACCTCTCTCTCTCTCTCTGTGTGTGTGTGTGTGTGTGTGTGTGTGTGTGTGTGTGTGTGTGTGTGTGTGTGTGTGTGTGTGTGTGTGTGTGTGTGTGTGTTTGACAGAGTTAACTCAAAAGCATAACAAACATTCTGGAATGTTCTTAATTGATTAATACTTTAATTAATTAATTCTTAATTTACTTTATAGTAAAAAATTGAAACTAAACTATATTTCTGAAAGGCAGCACCAGTATTCATGTTTGACAGTGAAACAACAAAACCATAAATACTTTTCTGAAATGAACATTTACCATCATAAACGACTGACACAAAACAACTGACAGCATGAAAACAATTTTCAATTGTATCACCAGTACAAATACTCACAACTTTCAAAAGCATTAAAAACTGTTGAAACGTGCTCCTGTTTAAGTGTTTGACACAAAGTAATCAACTAGAATGAATGAATTTTGGAAAGCACGATCACACTTATTCCTGTATGGTGATATGACAAGTCAGCCATGTCTGACTGCTGTCACGATTATCTGAGCTAGAAATTGGTTACAGTGGAAAGTGTCTTGCCCGAGTTATATTCCCACTCTCTCAGCCAAGACGGCCTTAGAACAGTTGGCGTTGGGATGGTTCCCAAAGCCCCAAACTGGCCCCCAAGGCTGCAGATCACACACAAATAGACAGACAAACACACAGACACAAACACACACACACATGCACACTCATGCACACACACACTCACACACACACACAACAGCAATAGTTCTACAGAAGAGCCATCATTCACCCTGTCTATTCACCAAGGACAATGCCCATCACTTCCCAGCCTCACCTGTTGTTGCTGCTGCTGTTGGTGCTGTGACAGCGCATGCTGGCTGTGGGCGTTGGAATACACAGCTGACTCGTTGAGGATCGTCAGACCTCCGCTCCACGCCTGTTTCTGCTGCACTGGGGGGCATGTCACCTGTGGCACACAGGTGAGGGTTAAAAGATATACATACATATCAATTTTTTTTCTTGATTAGCAGTGATCCTCACCAACTGAAAATCACTTTTATCCCCAAGTTAAAAACGAAAAGAACAGAACTTAGAAGACTGATTGAAGAAGAAGATGAAGAAGAAAGAGGAGTAGTAAAAGAAGAAGAAAAAGAACAAGAGGAAGAAGAAGATGAAGAACAAGAAGTTAAAGAACAAGAACAGGAAGAAGGAGAACAAGAAGGGAAAACGATCTGAGAGTCAATTTGTAAAACATACCAGATGAGAATGATGAACATGTCTATGACATTATCTAAGTCAATATTCTCAACATAACATGCACATTTAGATCCATTACATGCCGGGTCCACTTTATAATGAAGGGAAAAAAAAAACCCAACACCTCAGCTCAAAGAGCGTGAAGACATCACTGTTCATCCTGAAGCAAAAGCAGCACAGAGTCAACTGACCCATCATCTCCTCTGATTCTTCTTCTGCGTTCACTCGTATGCACACGAGTGGGCTTTTACATGTATGACCGTTTTTACATAACCATGTAGGCAGCCATACTCCGTTTTCAGGGGTGTGCATGCTTGGTATGTTCTTGTTTCCATAACCCACCGAACGCTGACATGGATTACAGGATCTTTTACGTGCGTATTTGATCTTCTGCTTGCATATACACACGAAGGGGGTTCAGGCACTAGCAGGTCTGCACATATGTTGACCTGGGAGATCGTAAAAATCTCCACCCTTTACCCACCAGGCGCCGTCACCGTGATTTGAACCCGGGACCCTCAGATTGACAGTCCACTGCTTTAACCACTCGGCTATTGCGCCCGTCGACCCATCATCTCAATTTCTGTGGGTCGCCTCTCAGTTGTATGGCCATTGATTACCACTTCATCAGAGACACACTGTTACATACTAACACAGTATAGCTGGGTTCTGTTTTTTTTTTTTTTGTTTTTTTTTCTGCAACATCTTTTAAAACTAACCAGGCAGGTATGTTCGTATCATGTACCTGAAGTGTAAGTTTGGTTTAAAAAAAAAAAAGCATTTTAATTTCATTGGTTATATTGCAGTAAATACTGCAATGCAAGGACTAATATGCCTGCCTCTGCTGGATTATTTTGTTACATGTATCAGAAAAGTCATTCTCACTGGATCAAGAAACTCACTTTGGTACAAAATGCAAACAGATGGATCCATATCAGAATACGATTTTCTTAAATAATTTTTTTTAAAGCTAAAAACTAAGTGTACAACTTGTGTGAAGTATAGTTTGATGGAAACAAAATCATTTTTGGTCCTAATGATAAGGTATGTAACATGTACTGATTCAGTCCTTGATTTGGTAATCCTTTTTCAGAAAGATATAAGTTAGATGAATGACTGATATCTCTGAAGATGGAATGTGGCTACCTTAATCAGTTAATGGTGGGACTAAAAATATTTGCATTGGCAAAAATCTCACCAAAAGCTAACCTCAAAGTTCAAGCCATGGAATGAAGAGAGAGAAAGAGAAAGAGAGAGAGACAGACAGAGAGACAGAGGCAGAGAGAGACAGAGACAAAGAGAAAGCGAGAGAGATTCACTGGTGTCAAAGTCGGTTTATCAATTAAAGCTACAAGCAGATGTTGTTTGCATGAAACAACACACAGTTGCTAGGATTTCACAGGCAACATAAACAAAAACTATGTCACAAGTCATTTGGGATAATAAACTACATTTCAATAGTGATATGTTTTGTGCCCAACGGATACCTCCGAAAACGGAGTATGGCTGCCTATATGGTGGGGTAAAAATGGTCATACACGTAAAAGCCCACTCGTGTACATACGAGTGAACATGGGAGTTGCAGCCCATGAACGAAGAAGAAAAATTGTCCAACGGACGGTTTGTCATGTATGTGAGGACATTTCAAAATTATATATATATATATATATATATATATATATACATATACATATATATATTTGCATTACTATACATACATACTACTATTACTGTACTATACTACTGATAATGATCATAATAATAATTCTAATTTTTGTGCACAATGCAATTTTTTTTCTTATACTATTCCTATTATTGTTAGCTTGTTAAAGTTGTTTGTTACTTTTCTCTCTCTCTCTTTTTCAGCCTTGCTTTCTGTATGAAAAATTCCAAAGTTAAAATGATTATTTAAAAAAAAGAAGAAACAAGAAGAAGAAGAAGAAAACTACAACAACAACAAAACAAAACAATGTAGACAGTGATCCCAGTTTTTGAATCGTTTTCAAAGACAACAACAACCCACCACTGGTGCAGCCCCACAATGAACCCTGATGCCAGTTTGTTTACGTCAATCTTCACTTCTGGGCTGAAAGCCATTCATGCCAAGAAAGGCATGCTGTTTGCATTTGTTGTCCTGTGTGCTGGCAGAAAATCTTGTGTACATAAGTTTGTACAGCCATGGATGGTATCTCTGTGATGATCAATCAATACACTTGTGTGACAAGCACAAGCATGTATTGTATTGTATTGTATTGTATTGTATTGTATTGTGTTGTGATGTGTTATATTGCACTGTGTAGTGTTGTGTTGTGTTGTGTAGTGTTGTGTTGTATTACTTTTTTGTAACAACAGATTTTTCTGTGTGAAATTCAGGCTGCTCCCCCCAATGACTAAAAGAGTGTATCATTACAGTGATAGTGCCATCCATGTTTGGGTTTTTTTTTCTGCCAGCAAGCATATTTGTTTATTTGTCGAAGAGGATTTCTCTACAGATTTTTGCCACGGACAAGCCTTTGCTGCCATGGGTTTGCTAAGAAAGTGCATGCTGCACATAGTACCTCAGTTTATTATCTCATCCGAATGACTAGCATCCAGACCACCACTAATGTCTACTGGAAGGGGAGGCAATACTGGAGAGTGTGGGATTTGAACCAGTGAGCTCTGATTCTCTTGCTCACTAGGCTGACATGTTAGCACTGGGCCAAAACTGCACTCCATGTAGTGACGACAAAAATAAGATATTTCCTTCTTTTAGTTTGTTATCATTGTCAAATATGACCATACACACGCACGCACACACACACACACACACACACACACACACACACACACAGAGAAACAGAGTAACATTTATGACCTCACAGTTATTACGCCTGTAAAAAGAAACCCACAGAGCAGTGTCTTCAAAGGTTCCTCAAACTATGTCTTGGAGAAAATTAGAAAAAAAAAGAGAGAGAAAAAACAAACAAACAAACAAAACAAAAACCGTCATCCCTCCACTCTCTGCCCAAGAGCCAGAGTACAGCCCACATTTCTTGATAAAAACTTCTGACAGAAAAAAGGGCACTTTTTAAATGTTTAGTACAAGATTAAGCTATACAATGCTACCTTGGAATTACGCTATTGAACATGTATTGTTTTGCTGATGTGCACTTGTCGGCACTTAGAACTGAATGATATGTGCTTACCCTATACTTTCTAATGTACAAAATATATTAATTTTGTATCTGTAAACCTTTGTCTAAATGAAAAATGTTGGAAAACTGAAAGAAAAAAAGAAGAAAAAAAAAAAAAGAAGAAAAGGAGTTAATTTCCAGCTGGGCATTTCAGCAGATAGGCAACGAGTTGCCTAAGTTTTTCCATCCCCTCCCCATTTTCAGTAAAATAACTCCATGGATCCAGGCTGAATCTTATTACTGGTATTAGAAGAAGAAAAAAGAAGGTTAAAAGGCTGGTTCCCATAGGGTCACAGGAGCAGTGAATTCACACTGACTGTGTCAAGGGCTTGGCATATAAAGGTGGGGCACAAACCTGTCCTTCCACTGCCTGAACCTTCTCCAGCTGAAGTCAGGTACCCATTCTCACCTGGGTGGGGTGAGGAGCATTGTAGTACAGTGCCTCACTCAAGGACACTACACCATGCTGAAATGGGGCCTTGAACTCTGATTACTACATCATAAGTCTATTGCCTAAATGATCTGGCTGTGGTGCTTCCCATGTGTGTGTGTGTGTGTGTGTGTGTGTGTGCAAGGGGGTGGGCAGGGGGATCAGAAGTCCAACACCTAACCGATTTTGCCATGGTGTCTCCTGTGTGTGTGTCTCGTGTGTGTGTGTGTGTGTGTGTGTGTGTGTGTGTGTAATTGAAACTGAGCTCACCATGTGAGCAGGGCATGAAATGCCACAGCATTTTAGAATAATTTTGATTTTACTGATGATGAATGAGGTGGAGAAGGAGGAGGAGGAGAACTTTGCTGCTAAGGAGGTCCATCTTAAGTTTGGGACTGTGTGACAAGGCTGTTCTCCATATGCTTTCCTTCCTAAACATATCCTGGCATTGACCACACCAGAGAGATACAGACATTTGCAGTGTTGGTCAGGGAATTTGAGCAATACACCAAGACACATCTGTGAAGTGGATGATAGTCAACTGTGTTCCAAGTCTTCCCATTTAAGCCAAAAGATTGCTCAACTCTGGACAGGAGCAGGCCCGCGGGCCTGAACCCCCCCCCCCACCTCCATTGGGAACTGAACCCCTGTCCTCCCAGCTGTCAGTCTGTGATGCTAACCACTTCACCAAGGTGCTGGTTTTAACTGTTTTAATTCTAATACAATTTCACACTTGTCCTGCCGTACATCTGATCCTGTGATCGCAAACAATTTTGTGTCACAGCACGTCATTTGGCACAACGACTCTGGGAAACTGGGGTGTCTGGACAGACCAGTTTTCTAAGATCAGCAGGGAAACGCAGAATCCATTCAACCGGAACAACCAACGGGTAAACACCAATAGCTATATAACATGCTTCAGTGCTTCATGGATAGGGTACTGTGTGCTGGTCTCCCTGGCCCCTACACTAGACACCTGCAAATCCTGTTTTAATTCCGGGCAGTTCTGTTCTGTGTGAGATATATATATATATATGGCATCCATGAATTACAGCAGATTCCTGTATTTGGAGAAATTGGGTGTCATGTTGCTGGTTTGTTAACAGTAAGGTCACACACACACACACACCACACTTAAGCATGTACACATGCAATCACAAACAGAGACACAAATTCAATGCACACACACACACACACACACACACACACACACACACACACACACACACACACATGAGTTTCTTTCTCTTCTCACAAGCACATTCATACACACAAGCTGACAAGAAAACATATACATGAAACTGGATAAAAGGAAGCACAGAGAATGTGTTGGGAGGAACAAAATCAAAATAGTAACATGTTCTTCCAGAAAGCCCACATTTCCCATAATGGCAAATCGTGTTGAGACACAGAACTGGTTAAATAACTGTTTTCTCTTCTTTCTTCTTCTCATTTGTCAGCTGGACAAAACAAGAGAAATGTTTTTAAAAGAAGAAATTGAAATAATGCAGTTTCAGTTTCTCAAAGACGCATCACTGCATTCAGACAAACCCATATATGCTACACCACATCTGCTACGCAGATGCCTGATTAGCAGTATAATCCAACACACCTAGGTCTTGACTGCATGCATATATAAAATATATAATTATGTGTACCTATCAGAGTGGATTTCTTTCACAGAATTTTTCCAGAGGACAACACTTCTGTTGCCATGGGCTCTTTTTCAATGCAGCAAGTGTGTACTGCACACGGGACTTTGGTTTATCATCTCATCTGAATGACTAAATACTCAGTTTGATTTTCCAGTCAAACTTACTTGGGAGAAAAGGTGAGACCGGGATTCTACCCCAACCCTGACGGGCACTGTATTGGCAGATAAGCATGGATCTTACCAACATCCCAAACAATGCAATATAACACAACACAACACTGACCAGAACCCCTCACCACACCACACCACACCACACCACGCCACACGTCACCACACCACACCACACCACACCACACCTCACCACACCACACCACACCTCACCTCACCACACCACACCACACCACACCACACCACACCACACCACACCACACGTCACCACACCACACCACACGTCACCACACCACACCACACCACACACCTCACCACACCACACCTCACCACACCACACCACACCACACCACACCTCACCACAACCACACCTCACCACACCTCACCACACCACACCACACCTCACCACACCTCACCACACCACACCTCACCACACCACACCACACCTCACCTCACCACCACACCACCACACCAAACACCACACCACACTCACGACACACACCACCCACACCACACCTCACGACACCACACCACGCCTCACCACACCTCACCACACCACACCACACCACACCACACGTCACCACACCTCACCACACGTCACCACACCACACCACACCACACCTCGCCACACGTCACCACACCTCACCACACCACACCACACCTCACCACACCACACCACACCTCACCTCACCACACCACACCACACCACACCACACCACACCACACCTCACCTCACCACACCACACCACACCACACCACACCACACCACACCACACCACACCAAACACACCACATCACACCTCACCACACCACGCCACGCCACACCACACCATACCTCACCACACCACACCACACCACGCCACACCACACCACACCACACCACACCACACCACACAACACCACACCACACCACACCACACCTCACCACACCACACCACACAACACACCACACCACACCCCACCACACCACACAACACCACACCACACCACACCACACCACACCTCACCACACCACACCACACCACACCACACTACACCACACCCCACCACACCTCACCACACCACACCACACCACATCATAACATCGCCGGCGCCACATACCCCTGAAGACTGCTCCAGCTGAAGCTCGTAGGGTGTGCCATTGTAGCCGAAGCGTATCCGATCGCCTGGTGCCAGCCTCACCGCTGCATTCTGAACTCGCACTTCATTCACATACGTTCCCTGCGCTGTGTTCAGGTCCTGCAGGATCAAGCAGTCCTCTGGCTCACAGTACTCTATCACTGCATGCTGGTAGTCCACCCCCACCGCCTGTGCAGAAAATGGGAAATACCAACATGTTTAAATGAAGAGTAAACATTGATGCAAATAATATTGTAATAATAGCTGGCACTGTCAGCTTTGGTAGGTTTTCATGATAAGTGTCAATTAAAACAAAAAGATAAGCAATTGCTGGTCAACTGATCAATCACATTTGTATTTCTACTGGTGCCTGGCAGAAAAAAAGAAACAACTTCATATATTTCAATATGAATCACTTTATTCTCCTGATGACATTTCACTCACTGTACTAAGGAACTATTCTTTTTTAAAGTTGATCTTATTTACAAAATTCAACTCCAAATTTTGTTCAGGTTCATAAAGATCTACGTAAATCTTAAAATAATTAACGAATGATGGCAGCAAGATGGACCTTTTCTTTTGTTTAGATCCTAATAAAATCCTAACCTCCTAAGGTGGCAGCATGATCAATGTAGTGATTGTAGACCGTCAATAGAAGAAGACTAGTTCCTCCCAATGAATCAATAAAATCTGTCTCACTTAAACTGAGGAACTAATCCCATTTACCATAGTTTTCTTTGCTTAAAAAAAAGTTTAATTTTTCAACATGAGAATCCAATTAATCAATTCCTATGGCCTTCTTTGGATTTGTCTGAGGTGCCAGAACCGTGTTTTGTTCCAAGGCTAATGTGCTTCAAGTTCAACAAACCAAATGCAACATTACAAGATGTTGACATCTTCTTCTTCTTGAACCATCTTCATCTGACAGCTTGATAAAAAAAAGTAAAGAAAAAAAGTGATATATGCACATACTATTTAGAACACACATGCCAGTAAATCCAGCTAAATCTCAGGAAGGAACATCTTATTATATATACCATATGACCGCAATGCAGCAATGACCCTTTCAATTAAAAATACTTAATCACTTTTTATCTTTAAAGTTGGCTGAGAGCCAGCTTTAGAGAGAGTTCAGTTCCTGAGAGCCCAAAAATACTTGTTGCCCCCCCTCATCAAAATGCAGTCAGTGACAGTATCAGTGCAGTGTAAAATTGGCCCCTGGCCCTTCCACCACTCCCTTGGAATGGTTTTCCTATCAACCACATCACTTCAGGTACAGGGTGGTCCCTGCAAAACTGAATGTAAAAGGTCTAACCACTAGTATTCTACAGCCTTCTATAATCCCTTTGCTATTATTGGGTTCATTGGTAAGGTGTATATTCAATTCTCTGGAACTGTGTTACAGTATTGAGTTTGGTCCTAATTCTAAGATGTGAAAATATCAGGGGGGTGTGTGTTTGTGTGTGTGTATGTGTGTGTGTGTGTGTGTGTGTGTGTGTGTGTGTGTGTGTGTGTGTGTGTGTGTGTGTTAAACAACAACAACAACAGCAAAAAACACAATATCTGGTTCTTCTCTTCTCCTATCCTGATCTTCATCTTTGAAGTACCCCTGCCGCCTTGATCTTCTTCCCCCAGTTTTCCTCCATACACTAAAAAGTTAAATGCTACATTTTCCATCATATCATATTATGTCAATGTCACAGCTTTTAGGCCTTATCAGCCTTTTGCCTGATCATTTACAATCTTTTTTAAATTTTCTTATTTTTTACTGTTTGCATCATAATATATGAGTGCTTTATTAAGTGTGCAGTCACTTCATGCTGTGGCTATCTTCCTGTGCAGAAAATTATAAGGAAGCCATAATGATAACCCTTCCAGTGTTTATCTAATATTTTAAAAAAATTGTTAAGTGTTCCTGCAGTGACAATGTGTCTGGGCAAGTTAACAACCCTGTTGGTGAAAATAGTGAGAGAAAAAAAGAGGTTTGATTTGGTGAATGTTTTTGTTAGTTTTAGTGGGTGTACCTTGGTTTCAGTTCTGTCATTTAGAGCAAAAAGATTTTGTGTGGTGCCCTTATCATAATGCCCATGCAAAATTTTATGTCTCGATTATATCATCCCCTTAGACTGTGACATTCAATGCTTGTATGTTTCAAACTACTTATATTTTCACTTCGTAGGACACACTAGTCATTCCCTTAATCTGTTTGGTAAATCTTCTCTGCAAGTTTTCTATCGGGTCAATATGTTTTCTGTGTTAGGCGGACCATACTATATGTCATATTCCAGACGTTGGCTGCAAAACTGAAGAAAAGTATGTGTGTTACGTCTGCTCACAGTGCTACACGAAAACGGGGTAAGGCACGTTTCCGGCCTACTCTCATAGACCTCCATGCAAAACTTTTTGACAAGATGCCACTCACCTGAATGGTAACATCACAGCCTTCCCGTCCAATGGTAGTCCCTCTGGGTGCCAAACTGAACGAGGTGCCATCCTGTGCTTTCAAATACGCTTTCATATCGCCGACTTATCACAAATTGGAAACACAGAACTGCACAAGACTCAGGTGTCAGAGCATGCTCTGTCAAACCACACACGACTCGTTTCGGTCTGGTAGTCAAGGCTTGCAAACGCGGCAGAATCGATTGGATCGCATATTTCGGGAATTATTAACAAAGCACTAGTAGGATTACGTCAATAAGTGTGCTGTAGCTGACAAGGTAATGGTTTTAGCGCCTAGTGTGCAGAATTGAACGGCTTTCCCCCTCTTTAAAAACTGTGTGATCCAAAGGACCCCCCCGCCATAACAACCACCTAAACATCCGTAATCTCTAACATAGAAACTATGTAATGGCTTCTGTGTGCCCTGAGGGACGAAAATAATTATATTCCACCCATTCTAAACTAGCTCGATGTCTTTTTGTCAAGGATTTATTTATGTTAATTTAAATATTTTGAAGGTATTATAAACGTCAGGTATGTATGTTTCTGTTTTGTTGTGTTCACAAATCATTTTTTGATCGCGGACGATGTGGGTTTGAGATTATAGAAACGGTGCGGAGTCACATTTTGTCCCCCTTCAAAGAAATTCTTCTTATCGGTGACCATTCGAGCCAGCTCAGTTTCTCAAGGAGGCGTCACTGCGTTCGGACTGATCCACACACGCTACACCACATCTGCCAGGCATCTGTCTGGTCAGCAGAGTAACCTAGCGCATGTTAAAAACAAAAACAGCGGGCCTCAGTATCACACATAAACTTGTATTCACTGAATCACACACACACACACACACACACACACACACACACACACACACACACACACACACACACACACACACACACACACACACACACACACACACACACATTGATTGACTGATTGATTGATACTGCATACTTATATAGCGCCTATCCTCGGTCAGAGACCAAGCTCCAAGCACTTTACAAATTCGAGGTCTTTTGCACAACAGGCTGCTTACCTAGTGGGTAGAGCCGACTGACGGCTGCCATTGGGCGCTGATCATTCGTTTCCTGTGTCATTCAATCAGATTTCAGGTACGCACACATACACACTCAGGCAGATATGTAACACTTTACGTGTATGACCGTTTATTTTTGTTTATTCACCCTGCCATGTAGGCAGCCATACTCCGTTTTCGGGGATGTGCATGCTGGATATGTTCTTGTTTCCATAACCTACCGATCACTGACATTGATTGCAGGATCTTTAACGAGCGTATTTGATCTGCGATACAGCCCACGACTGAATATAAACTCTCCACCAAGCTATCTTTCTGGTCTCCTCATTGTTTGTATTTCAAGAAGACAATTACGTTCATCCAGTCATCAGCCTGTCGCTTTCTCCAAATTCCCTCTAATAAGTCCCTCGGTCACCGTCCCCCATCCAGTGGAATTCCTTGCCATATCACTTGAGACACTCCCAGTCAAGTCTATTTTCACCTTCAAAACAACACCAAGACTCATCTGTTTAAAAACTGCCTGTAATTGATCTTGTGATGCCTGCGATAATGTGGGTGTGTGCTTGTTACTGTTTTTCTGTGGGTGTTGTTGAGGGTTTGTTTGTTTGTTTGTTTGTGTGTGTGTGTGTGTGTGTGTGTGTGTGTGTGTGTGTGGAGGGGGGGGGGAAGAGCGAGGGGAGGGGAGAGTGGGACTGATATTTGGGTGTTGTAATTGGGTTTTGCTTGTTTGGGCGTTGCAATTTACACGATTGGTTTTGAATGTTTTGAATGTTTTAACTGGATATTGAGTTTAGTATTGGGACTTGTTTTTTGAATCATTGTTGGTTTTTAAATATTCTACATATGGTGCTGAGGTGTTCAGTTGTGGAACGGGTGAGACTGATTTTAAGCATTGTGATTGTAGATGTCAATTACAGTATTAATTTAGCATTGTGATGTAATTGACCAGTTTCATGCATTGGGGTTGCTTTTAGGTAATATGATGTTGTTTTCTTTTGTGTGATATTCCTATTGATGCTGCGCGATGTGATACGTGGTAAGTGCGGTGAGAGTGGTGTTGCGTATCATGGAAGAGAGAGAGAGAGAGAGAGAGAGAGAGAGAGAGAGAGAGAGAGAGAGAGAGAGAGAGAGAGAGAGAGAGAGAGAGAACACTGAACACTGAAATGTTTAATGTCATTAGCTGAAAAGCTCTTGTGACATAGTAGTTACAAATCAGAACAAAATGGTGCAAATAGATGAAATGGAACAGAAAAATACAAAAAACCAATAAAGAAAACCAGAATTGAAACAACGTAAACTAATAAGAGATTTGCGACACTTTGGCACATTGTCATTAGCTTAAAAGTACATGTGATAGGGGGTAATTTGCCTTTTTTTCAGTCGTTCGTCTGCAAGGTTTGGATAATACACAGAAAACAAAGTACAGACAAATCATATGCAAAATATTTACGCATGTAACATCGATACACATCATATCAATACGAACACATCAAATAATTACAATGTCGAGATTGACCATTCAAATGTAGCCCTGCCTTTTTTTTTTATCTATGCTTTTTTCTCATAGAACCCACACTAATTTTTAATTCACTAATGAGTATTTGGACCGATGATGGACGTTTTCCATATATTTATTGCCTCAGGTACATATTTTGCAAGTGAAACTCGGTATCATATAATCATTTTCTGTCATTAGTATGCCGAACAAATCTTTTCTCTGCGCTGGAGCTGTATTGAAAATGGTGCAGTTTTTTTTTTTTTTTTTTTTTTTTTTTGTAATTCATCGTATCTTTTGCAGTTCAATATGAAATGATTTTCATCTTCTGGGCTTTCGCCACACATTGCACAAGGAGATGTTGCTACGTCTGAATCGAACCATCTTCTGTTGGCATTCAGTCCAAGTGCTCTCAATCTGAGCTTTGCAAAGCAGATTTTATGCCATTTATTTGTTATAATCTTAATATACTTCTCTGTTTGGAATATTGATTTAAATGAATAAAACCATTTATACCTATCATTGCTCTCTATTTCTCCGTGCCAGTTTTGTTTGTAACATGCTATAAGTCTATCTTTAAATTCCGATACAAAGCCGCTCTCGTGCCCTACTCCTTGGCTCATCCAAACAAGACCGAGTCCATGTTCCGTTAGTGTTTTCTTGATGTGGAATACCCAGTTCTGTTTGCCCTTCTCCTCTTGCAGTGGCAGCATCTCGTATGCTTGTCTACACAATTGTGATGTTGGCAGTCTTGTTAGTTTGAGCCAATATTTTATGCATTTTACAATTGATCCAATATGCAATGGGTACCTGCCGGTTTCGCCATACATTATAGTGTATGATGAGTGTAATGGGACACCAAAAAGCACTTCATTGCAAATGTATGTACCTTTTCCATTTGGTTATTTGGCAGGAGTCAACATATTTCCGCTTCATAGTTCAAGGCTGGTTCAATTTGTGTGTCGAAAAGTTAAAAAAAAAAGCTGTGCGTCAGTCGAACGCAGCTCTTGAGTGATTTTATGATTTTCAGTCTAATATCATCATCTTAGATGAACAGACTATAAATAAATAAACGAAACGATTTTATAATTTGGATTACACCATTTTTCCTTTTTCTATTTGCTTCATCCCACGCAGACGTCAAACTCAATTTTGTTGTGAATAACATTCCTAAATAGTTATATGTATTGGTTACTTTTATTTCCCTATCACCATAGCACCATTTTTCACGAGTCGAAAGATGACCTCCATTGCGGAAAACTATGATACTGGTCTTATCGAGATTTACTGTTAGTTGTAGTCTGTCTGTTTCTTGCTTAAGGGCATTTAATTGATTTTGTGTGTCAGACAAGAGAACAACATCATCAGCAAAAATAGCATTAAGAACACTTCTCGAGCAGGGATCTATCAAATTTGTTTATGATCGAATCTTTGGAATTACGTGTAACTCTTTCTTCGTCAATCTCTTCAAAATCAAAACCTGGCACCAAGTTCGCTAAGTTATCATCTTTTGGGAGTTGACTTAATCAAGATTTTGCGCCTTTTAAATATCATCATTATTAGTAGTATTTTAATGTATTTATCTATCATTTTATTTTATCTCATTTATTTATTTATTTATCTATCATTTATTTATCAAATTTAAATGAATAATTAATTAATTATTTTATTTTATTAAAAAAATATCATCATTATTATTATTATTATTGTTGTTGTTATTGTTTTTGTTTTTTTACTTTATTTATTTAATTTAATTTATTATTATTATTATTATTGTTATTATTATTATTATTATTATTATTATTATCATTATTATTATTATTATTGATGATACATGTTTACAAGCCATCTCGGATGGTTTTCCGAAGATAAAAACTCTTGAACTGACCCTCACTAAAAAAAACCCACAGGTGCGGGCATGGGGCGTCTTTTCAGAGTTTGTACTTCTCTGACATGTTTAACGTTGTCAGCCCCGATCGATTTCTTTGAGGAGGATGAAGATCCCAGAGAAGACGATGACAGTGACTCTGATTCCTCAGATCAAGACTCAAACGAAGAGGATTCTGATGACGTCGACGTCAATGACGATGAAGATGAACATGATGATGATGATGTAGGTGAAATAGAATATGATGACGATGATGCTGGTGGATGTCACAAATTCCTTGGAAGAGGCTCTGTTTGGAAAACTATGTTTTTGGTCACAGACTGAAGAACTGTCGTGTGCACAACAGTGATGTTGTCACCATGGCAGAAAAGTGTCCTCTGCTGCAAACAGTGGAAAGACTGGACTGCCCATCGGTTGGACCCACAGCTCTGTCTGCTTTGGCAAAACTCCCCAACCTGAAAGAGCTGAGCTGCTGTTCATGCAGAGGAAGTCGCTGGGACTTGAAGAACGAAATACAGCCGTCAGGGGAGGGAAGCGACACCAGCTGTCTGGTCCAACCCAACACAAGCAGTAACCTGCGCCGTCTGACTGTGAACTTCAGAGGGCTG
This sequence comes from Babylonia areolata, assembly GCF_041734735.1. NCBI lineage: Eukaryota > Metazoa > Mollusca > Gastropoda > Neogastropoda > Buccinidae > Babylonia > Babylonia areolata. The sequence continues at coordinate 42,661,721 of NC_134886.1, forward strand.
GCAACAGACGCTGGGCTGTGGGCATTCACCTCCCTGGTCCCCAACCTCGTGTGTCTGCACGTGGACAAGGAATTCCCAGTGGCTGACGGCACTGTGCACGCCATCCTGAGGTGAGCTTTACAGCGTGTTGAACTTACCGCTCATTGCATGACTCACAGGAGGGGCCGGGTGGGTATGTTGATAGAGAGAAAGACGAGTGGAGGAAGGAAGCAGAGAGAGAGGAAGGATGAAGGGGAGGACAGAGAGGGTTGAAGGAGGGAGGGAGTGACAGGGGTAGAGAGTACGGGGTTGGGAGTGGTGGTGGAGGGAGAGAAGTCCCCCAAGAACTGTTTTCTGTCGTGTCCGAGGCGAAGATAGATTCAGCTAGGCTTTTTCGTAAGTGACGATGTGGTGAAACGTATCTCTACGCAGTGCGCAGAGTTTGAGGACTATGGAATGTGAGTTTTTTGTTTGTTTTTTAATACATAAAACAAGATAGAGATGTAATTGGCTTGATCAATACTAGAGTAGATTATCTATGATTTTTATTTTGAGGATGAAGTTTACCTTTGATCACATATAGATAAATGAATAATACACACACACACACACACACACATATATATATATATATATTCATATCACATTTCTCTGTCATTTCATAATCATTTCTCCCTTACAATGGTATCAGACTGATGTGTCACCCTCAGTTTCACAATAACTGAGATGAACACCACTTTGGATTCGCCATGCACTGTCAGCCCCAAACCTCCAATCCGTGACATGAAAGGTCAATGTGCGAATATTTTGGGTAGATTCCTGTTTCCTATCAAGTCTCCTCAGCATATACATTGTTAAACTGAGAGGCTGTTTAATCATGTTGGAAAGAAGAAATGCTATCGAAGGATCCTCTCTAATTTCAGGGTTGGCATTTTTAGTCTCGTTGTTTTGTATACATGTAACTGCACGACTTTTTTTTTCTATCCTCCTTCTGTGCAGTAACTGTGTCCTGTTACAAGAGCTGAGGTTAGATTTCACCACCACGTTTTCCGAGTTGGACCTCACATCCGTCAGCCTACGTCACATCCGGGAGCAAGGGCGTGCACTCCGGAGTGTGGTGTTCCCTAAGTGCTCCGTTTCCGTGACGGTTCTGGCCAGGACTTTTTTGGTCTCCCCGAAACTGGTCGACCTTTACATCCATCACACTCACACACCTGAATACCCTGCTGGCTCTGAACCAAGCTTGGGGACGGACATCCGAGGAGTGATCAGCGATGTGCAGTGGGCTGAAGGGGCAGTGGACAGGAGGGTGGTCACCATCTACACCCCACGGAGGGGAAGGCCGTTCTTTGCCTTTGTTGAAAGGGCCAGATCGTGGTCTCCACTGTTGGTGCCCGCTACCCACTGCAAGGTGCTTGTCACGTGAGCGTGCGACGCTTATTGTGTGTGTGTGTGTGTGTGTGTGTGTGTGTGTGTGTGTGTGTGTGTGTGTGTGTGTAATACGCATGCAATGAAATACATAGTTGGCGAGTGTTTTTTTTACAGTCATCGCAGTTGAATAAATCACTTGGTTTTAGGATATTGTTTTGTATTTTTCTAGTGATCACATTTGATTGATCATCATACTGCTGTACAGGTGTAATTAGATAGTTTCGTAAATTATGAAATAAGACACACGTATATAAGAAATGTAATTCATCTTCAACACCTTCACATGTATCACATAACCTCAGTCTCTTCTCTGGGAATATTTGCATATCTTCCTTGTTCGATGTTTAAATAATGTGCTCTTATTCTGAGTTGACAAAGAGCTTGTTTGTGAGCAGGATCGATTATATCAGTTAGATAATTTTCAATTTGATAATCGTTTCTTTCAATTTTGCTGTAGAAGTCTAATCTGTTGTATTCAGTTTTTCTCTATTTCCAGAATTGTACATATCTATTTCTTAGTTGTTGACGTAATGTGAATTTAAAGTCTGTTGTTACTAAATGCCGACTGATTATTCCAAACATGACCTAATCCTACATTGTGAAGAATATTCTTTACAAATAGTATCCAGGGGTTTTCAATTGTGTCTGGTTGGTTCATCATTGACATTATATCTGGTTGGTTCATCATTGACAATAGACCTTTCTGATATGGCGATCATCATGTGCATCCAGAATATGAGTCCAGTGGCCAAGAACTCTGCATGCAATATGAATTGGCAGATTCATTGTTTTAGAATATACCTCTAGAAGCAGTTTGCAAAATTTTATATTTTAACTGCTTAGTGTGTGTGCCGTATTGTAAAGTAAACACTCTATAAAAACCACTCCATAGCCCTGCTATTGGTGTGAGGAGAGAGCGAGTGAGTGCAAGTGTGCAACATCAGATAGTCGATCCAGCACTCCCTCTCTCGGATCCTCTCTCTTGGAATCGAACCACGCTTTCGAACAGTTTTTACACATGTTTTATGCATATAGAACACACACACACAGACACACAGACACAGACACAGCCACACACGCACACACGCACACGTGTGGCTGCTCTTTCATAACAACAACAACTGTCGGGGGAATGGGGGGAGGGGGGGCGGAGGAGGAGGGGGAGGGCGGGGGGCAGTGAGTGATTTAATTTCCGACATCGTGATAGACCTGATTCGTGATCCTTGCACAACGCAAAACGACATCAACAAGATTTAAGATTGTAGATTTAATTTTCTAACACTCCTTTTGGGATGTATTAGCTGGGGGAACTGTTTCAGTTTCAGTCTTTGTAGGAGGCGTCACTGCGTTAGGACAAACCAATATGCGCTGCACCACATCCGCCAGGCAGATTCTTGACAGCAGGATAACCCAACGCACTATTCACGTCTTGGGTGCATGCGTACATGTTTGTGTAGCTATCAGAGTGTATTTCTTCTAACTGAGTTTGCCACAGGACAACCCTTTTGTTGCCATGGGTTCTTTTCCAGCGCTTTAAGTGCGTGCTGCGTACGAAACCTCGGTTTATCGTCTCATCTGAATGACACGATGCTCAGTATGTTTCTCCAGACAAACCTGGAGAAGGTGGGTGGCCGGGAATCGAACCAAGACGCTCATGGACGCAGTATTGGCAGATAGACGTCTTAACCATTCTGCCAGCTTTCCCTTGTTGGTTGCAATATCATGGCAATATTTGTTTCATACATAATCGTCCTAGCTCTTCCTTTCAGCTTTGATTCGTGTCTGCTCCCTCTATGTACCCGTTTTATTTTCTCTGATGTCATCGCTGGTGTGGTGGCCTTGTTCTTCGTTCTTGAGACTCTCTTTTAGTTCCTGACCTTGTTTAATATCTTCTCATTGTCCAATCCTTGATTGTCCACGCTCTAGCCGACTATAAAATGAAACGTTGGACGTTCATCAAAAGTGAGCTTTTTCTTTATTTTATTTTATTAATTTTATTTTTACAACCTACAGTTTTTAATACACTTTCTTCATTTCTAGACGACTGCCTTTTGCTTCAGTTTTGACCGTTGATATGTGCCAGAGGAGTGGACACACAGCTTTGTGAAGCTCGTACCAAAACAGTTGAAAATCATAGTCAGTCAGATAAATGGTTGTGGTATTCTAACTGTGCAAAATATTACTGGAAGTCTCGTTAAAAACTTGTGAGAGACCTTCAACAGGGGCACATTTTCCCTCCAGATCAAAGTGGGTATGGAACAGGTACGTGTGCTTGGGAAATTGCTGCTGCTTTTGCTTATGAAACGTACAGAAGATCTCAAAGTAAGGCAGAAGCATTAGCACTGACTGCTGATTTGGAAGATGCGATCAACAAAGTCCAGTTCTCATATGCTCATGGAACTTCGTGCAAAATAGCTAGAGTTTGATACAAACCCAATGGACTGCAACAGCATTTCAGAAAAAAGAAGTGTCGGCCAACAGCTCGGAGTATGCGTGTCTGCACCCCATAAACTGTCCACGGGACTGTCACAATGACCAGCTCTTTCTCCCGTCATTTACAATGTCTGAACAAAACAACTTGTAGATCTAGGACGATAATGGAGTGGCTCCTGTTCTTATTTCTGAGACTAGACTGCCTTCATCTGGGAAGTTAGAATTCAAAATGTCAGCGTTCGGTGGGTTATGGAAACAGAAACATATCAAGCATGCACACACCCGAAAACGGAGTATGGCTGCCTGCACGTCATACACGTAAAAGCCCACTCTTCCATTGGAGTGAACGTGGGAGTTGCAGGCCACGAACGCAGACGCCGAAGAAGATGAAGACTCCAACTGAAGGAACGAGACTGATGCCAGCAACAACAAACGCATTATCCGATACCTGGCGCTAATTGCTATATTTCGTCAATGCAGGCAAGAAATAAAAACAAAAAGAAATTTAAGCGTATAGTTCAGAGTAACGGGGGAAAAAAACCCCACAAGAAAACGGATAGCGAATAAATGAAAACAAACAGATGGTGAACGAATAGACAAATAAGCAAATAAATGAATATACAAAATAAAACACACCAAACAAAACACACACACACACAAACAAAACAAAACAACAGCAACAACACAAGAGCCACAACAAAACAAAAACATAAAACAAAGAAATAGCTTGGTAACAAATAAGGATGAACATGCTGAAATAAGATATGGAAGAATGATAAAAAACGATATGATTTCATTTGTGATGATATCGTGAAAATGACCCCGCCAGTTCTGACACAGAACTCTGATGTCACGCCTCCCCAGTTTCTCATGTCAACAACAGAATCAACAGCATGGTATTATATTAGACTTCACTGGAAGAAGAAGAAGATGATGATGATGAAGAATGAAGAAGAAGATGATGATGAAAGGAGGAGGAGGAGAAGAAGAAGAAGAAGAAGATGATGATGATGAATGAAGAAGAAGAAGATGATGAAGAAAGGAGGAGGAGGAGGAGGAGGAGGGGAAAGATAAGAAGAAGAAGAAGGCGGAGGGGGAGGAGGAGTAGGAGGCAGAAGGAGAAGAAGAAGATGAGGATGAGTAGGAGAAGGAGGAGGAGAAGAAGAAGAAGAAGAAGAAGAGGAGGAGGAGGAGGAATGAATAAAGAAGAGGAAGGAGGAGGAAGAAGAAGGAGGAGGAGGAGGAAGAAGGAGAAGGAGGAGGAAGAAGGAGTAGGAGGAGTAGGAGGAGGAGGAGAAGAAGAAGAAGAAGAAGAAAAAGAAGAAGAAGATGATGAAGAAGAATAATAAGAAGAAGATGATGAAGAAAGAAGAAGAAGAAGAAAAAGGGGAAGAAGAAGAAGAAGAAGAAGAAGAAGAAGAAGAGGAGGAGGAGGAGGAGGAGGAGGGGAAAGATAAGAAGAAGAAGAAGAAGGCGGAGGGGGAGGAGGAGCAGGAGGCAGAAGGAGAAGAAGAAGATGAGGATGAGTAGGAGAAGGAGAAGGAGAAGAAGAAGAAGAAGAGGAGGAGGAGGAGGAGGAGGAGGAGGAGAAGGAGGAGGAGGAGAAGAAGAGGTGGAGAAGAAGAAGAAGGAGGAGGAGGAGGAGGAGTGAAAGAAGAAGAGGAAGGAGGATGAAGAAGAAGGAG